>NW_020528767.1:0-300000 GCF_003368295.1 Carassius auratus
TTATTATTAGGGCTCAAGCCCAAAGGGCGAGAGCCTATTGTTTTCCCTTAGGATTATTTTTAGGGCTCAAGCCCAAAGGGCGAGAGGCCTATTGTTTTCCTTAGAATTATTTTTATTATTATTATTATTTTTTATCAACGTCTCGGGGCTTTTGGGCCCTTAACGTGCTTAAAAAGTCTTGAAAATTGGCACACAGATTGGAACCTGCGGCCATTAGGGCCGGGCAGAGACTGATACACGGGCGTGGCACAGGGGCTCTACAGCGCCCCCTGGAATATGGAGGGCCATATATCATACATTCTTGCTCGTAGACGTATGAAACTCGGTACACATATAAATCTCATCAATCCAAACAACTTTTGTATTGCATATCATAGGCTCCGCCCAACAGGAAGTTGGCTATTTAGGGTTTAGTATTCAAATTTTTCGTCAAAGTGTGTGGGGCTTTTGGGGTCCTTAACATACTCAAAAACTCTTGAAAATTTGCGCACACTTTGGAATCTGTGGCCTTTAGGAGCCTGCAGAGGCTGGGACCCGGGCGTGGCACAGGGGCTCTACGGCGCCCCCTGGAACACAGTCAGAAATGTTGATGTATAGCTCACACATACTTGCACATATTCATATGAAACTCAGTACACATATAGATCTCATCGTGCCGAACAACTTTCGTATTGCATGTCATAGGCTCCACCCACAGGAAGTCAGCTATTTAGAGTTATGTAAAAGCGCATGCTCTGGAATTTGAAATACTTGTCATAGGTTTTTTTCTCGATATGCCGCCAAACTCGGTCAACATGATTCAAGACACTGGGGATGAAAAATTGCCAGGGGATTTTGATATCTCGAACGGTTTGCTCGTGGCGAGGCGTTGAAATTATGGCGAGAAATGAGAACAGGAAGTGTCTAATACCGTCCACATACATTTCCTGATTTTAATCAAACTTCATCAGATTATTCGTTGTATGATGTCGATCGCATATATGTGACTATAGGAGTCAAAGTTTATAGCGCCACCAACTGGCAGAAGGAAGTGTGTCATTTTCAAAATGATTTGAATTCAGCATCTTATTATTACTCGATTTGCTTTCAAACTTCATCAGAATAATGTTAAAACACAGCGATATAAATCTGCAAAGGGGATATTGATATCTAAAAAATTGTTGGCGTGGCAACATGTCAAACATGAATACTTCTCAGGTGATTTTGAGGCAAATAACATACTTAGAATTTCACAAAACTCTGAACACACATCAGTATTTCTGATAGGAACTTAAATTGTGAATGGATTTTGGATAGCTTGAATGGTTTTGCCGTGGTGATTTTTTTAAATGACCTTACAAAGGGAATCATTATTGTATTTTTAAATTGCAGCTTCCAAACACGTCAAAGAATTTTTTCATACAGATGAAAAAGTCATTCTGAGGAAATATGCATAGTTTCACGACTTTACAACACTGTATGGATAACAGAAAATTAAAAAACTGTCAGACATCTCATCTCACTCTGCTCCCTTTGTTTGAGTATATGTGCTTAGACTTCCATTGTCTGAGAGAAGATAGCGCCCCTACAGTGATTCAATTCCCCCGAACTAATTTACTTTTCACGGGGTTTAAATCCGTTAAAAATAGCCCAAATAAATACTTAGATTTAATTTCACGACGGACAAGCTAAACCAAGCAGTATCTGATTATTACCGGTTCAGGGCCTCATGAATAAATTATTTCTGGCCAGAGATACGTGAGAAACACGAGAGATGAATCACCGCTCTGAGCACGAGCGTCTGGAGTGAAGAGCTCAGAAAAAACTAGTTTATTCCTTGTTTTATAGCTTTTAAAAATACAATTATTGCAGCGATATCACACAATCAACCAATTAGAACACACCAAGAGCTAAATTCAGATGTTTTTGAACTGTTTGTGTGAAAATGAATATTTGTGGCTGCCTATCTGAAATCACCGCCTCCGATCAGCGCGTACCAGTGTCGAGCTCAAAACAAACGAATTTATTCTTGTTTAAGAGCTTTTTTAAATAAAATATTACCACAAATGCACACAATAAACCCATTGTAACACTACAAGAGCTAAATGCAGGTGTTTGTGACCTGTTTAAGTGTGCAAGACTATTTGAAAGCGCGACTGGCAGAATAACATATCTCTCGAGCTGCAGGATTCTGCTTTCGTCGTACGAACGAACACATCACGGACAAGATTATTTCAAAATACATAATAGCTTGGCGAATATAAACGAAAACAGCCACGTGAACATAAACTGGATCTACTGGATTTGAATATTAAAGTGACCACATTTACCACTTGCTTCTGTCTTCAATTTTAATCTATATAAAAAAGGAAACTCATTCGACTTGGCTGCTTTTTTAATGTGTGCGTATTTATTTATTTACCTTTTTATACATTTTGTATAATTTCATAGTTTGTGTATTACAATTATAAAAACAAAAATAAATTTAGCCACTCACATAGAAATAGCTTAGGCCTTAACCTTTTTCTGACAGTTTTAGGGATTTTTAAAAATCCTAAAAAAACCTTATTTGTGCTGCAAATAATAATTTCAAAACTCATTTGATACTTGACCTATGACATCCTGTGACATTATATTTATTTGAATTTACATAATCTCATGGATGTAACAGTAAATCTGTTTCAGCTCACAGATCAATACTAAGCTGTAATGCAAGCAGAACTTTCACAAATGCTTATGAGTCATTTAAGGATTTGATAACACTGTAAATAATGTCTAATTTGTTAACATTAGCAAATGCATTGATAACACTTTATAATAACTGCACTCATTAGTAGTCAGTTCATGCTTTATAAAGCCTTGTCCCAATATTAATAGTCAGCAGTAAGCAGTTTATAAATACAGCTATAAATAGCTTGTCCTTGGTTTATAAGCACATTTATTAAAAAGGAGAGTAAGTTATCTTCCTATGAAAAATAAAAGATAAAAATAAACAAACAACAACACAGATTGATACAGAACTCAGAAATTTTATTGTGGATTTATGATAAAATCAGCCTGTAAATGAATTCATACTCCTCCTCATACTAATCCATACTCCTTTTTCAACATGATGCCAATATACTGAGATGTTAAATTGTGAATGGGTTTAGGATAGCTTAAATGGTGTTGCCATAGAGATTTATTAAAGTAACATAAAAAATACAATAGTTATTTTACTATATCTTTAAAATTTTTCATTCTAACTCTTCATAATTTTTATATAAGTAGAAGTCCTCATTTGAAGGAAGCACAGTAAGTTTCATAGCTTTATCATTTTCAAGAGCCAGCATAAAATTAAAACTATCATAACTTATAAATCAAGCTTGCAATTCTTAGTACCTATAATGGCCACCAGAGGGAGCTATAGGATTACTTTTAAATAATTATTGTAGAAACGAGTATGATTTAAATCATTTATAGAAATCTTTCAAATAAAATAATATGTATTTTAGGAATTTTACTGATAAAAATGACCCTCACTTAATTAGAATAACAAGCTGAAGTATTGTGAACTGTATATTAAGAATAATTCTTTATAGGCTTTATGGACAGATACGTTTTGAGTGACTCTTGAAGGTTCAGCACCACATCCTCTTTTACCACTGTTTAAAGAATTATCTTACAGAACAGGTGTGAATGAATTTTGGATAGCTTGAATGGTTTTGTCGTGGTGATTTTTTGAAATAATAGTAAAAAAGGAACCAGTAAATGTCTTTTTATTTTTTTAAAGTGCAGCTTCTAAACACTTAAAAAAAAATGTACACATAAAGACAAGTCATTCTGAGGCATATTTCCTCAGAATGACTGGTCTCATGACAATAGTTTCATGACTATACAACACTATATGGATGATAGAAAATTAAAAAACTATCATACATCTGATGTCACTCTGTCCCTCTGTCACTGTGGGTAATGTGTGTGTGTGTGTGTGTGTGTGTGTGTGTTAAGTGAATTAGGTGTGAAACTATCAGGGAGCATTTAGTCTCCAGCGCCAACATTTTACAGAACTGCCACTTTCCTGGAGTCTCAGAATTACTCGGTGCCAGGCTCTGAGAGACTTAAGATTCCAAAAAATTATTTAATTAGAATACCATGAAGTATTGTGAAATACTATATATTAAGGCTTTATATATAGGCTTTATGAACAGATTAGAGTGACTCGTGAAGGACCAGCACCACCTCCTCTTGTTCGATGGTTTGAGGATTAAGATTTAGGAGCTCATTTTATTCCACCTCCTTTCCTGAAAGTCTGTCTTGCAGAATTGACTAAAAATTAATCTTCACATTATTTCCTAATTATTTTGCAATTCTTTTTGTCAGTTCTTCTTGACCTGTTTTTCTCTTCCAGCTTTCCTGGACTATTGTATAGCACTCATAAATGATTAAATAAAAAATAATGGTAGTTATTAAGATTGATATGGTTTGGAATTGGTAAAATGTGCTTGGAAAAAAATCACAATAAAACAATGTTTTAATGTTTAACTTTGGAATATTAACTGACATGAATGGATGCTATATAAATATTGTTCATGTTAACATAATGTTTATGAATGGAATCTTATTGTAAAGTGTTACTAAAGTTATATATATATATATATTGTTCTGTCAATGTGATTTTAAAGTCTAGATGATTCGGATTAACCCTTTAACTGCCATATCCTTTAAAACCTCACTGCCAGAGGGATATTGTGAATGCATGTGCCCACTGGGCACAGTTTACCTGATGCCACCGGGGTGGCGATGGCATTGGTGGCTTGAGCCCGCCATCGCTGCTTGCAGCTATATTTTATTATTATTATTATTTTTTTTCCAACGTTACGGGGGCTTTTGGGGTCCTTAACATGCTCGAAAACTCTTGAAAATTGGCACACAGATTGGAACCTGCGGCCATTAGGGCCGGGCAGAGACTGATACACGGGCGTGGCACAGGGGCTCTACAGCGCCCCCTGGAATACTGAGGGCCATATATCATACATACTTGCACGTAGACACACGAAACTCGGTACACATGTAGATCTCATCAAACCAAACAACTTTCGTACTGCATGTCATAGGCTCCGCCCAACAGGAAGTTGGTTATTTAGGGTTTAGTATTCATATTTTTCGTCAAAGTTGTGGGGGCTTTTGGGGTCCTTAACATACTCAAAAACTCTTGAAAATTTGCGCACACTTTGGAATCTGTGGCCTTTAGGAGCCTGCAGAGGCTGGGACCCGGGCGTGGCACAGGGGCTCTACGGCGCCCCCTGGATCACAGTCAGAAATGTTGATGTATAGCTCACACATACTTCACATATTCATATGAAACTCAGTACACATATAGATCTCATCGTGCCGAACAACTTTCGTATTGCATGTCATAGGCTCCGCCCAACAGGAAGTCAGCTATTTAGAGTTATGTAAAAAGCGCATGCTCTGGAATTTGAAATACTTGTCATAGGTTTTTTTCTCGATTGCCACCAAACTCGGTCAACATGATCTCAAGACACTGGGGATGAAAAATTGCCAGGGGATTTTTGATATCTCGAACGGTTTGCTCGTGGCGAGGCGTTGAAATTATGGCGAGAAATGAGAAACAGGAAGTGTCTAATACCGTCCACATACATTTCCTGATTTTAATCAAACTTCATCAGATTATTCGTTGTATGATGTCGATCGCATATATGTGACTATTAGGAGTCAAAGTTATAGCGCCACCAACTGGCAGAAGGAAGTGTGTCATTTTCAAAATGATTTGAATTCAGCATCTTATTATTACTCGATTTGCTTCAAACTTCATCAGAATAATGTTAAAACACAGCCGATATAAATCTGCAAGGGGGATATTGATATCTAAAAAATTGTTGGCGTGGCAACATGTCAAACTGGAATACTTCTCAGGTGATTTTGAGGCAAATAACATACTTAGAATTTCACAAAACTCTGAACACACATCAGTATTTCTGATAGGAACTTAAATTGTGAATGGATTTTGGATAGCTTGAATGGTTTTGCCGTGGTGATTTTTTTAAATGACCTTACAAAGGGAATCATTAATGTATTTTTAAATTGCAGCTTCCAAACACGTCAAAGAATTTTTTCATACAGAAAAAAAGTCATTCTGAGTAAATATGGATAGTTTCACGACTTTACAACACTGTATGGATAACAGAAAATTAAAAAACTGTCAGACATCTCATCTCACTCTGTCCCTCTGTTTGAGTATATGTGCTTCAGACTTCCATTGTCTGAGAGAAATAGCGCCCCTACAGGTTCAATTCCCGAACTTTTACTTTCACTTTTAAATCGGTTAAAAATACAAATAAATACTTAGATTTAATTCACACTGACAAGCTAAACCAACATATCTGATTATTACCGGTTCAGGGCTCATGGATAAATTATTTCTGGCCAGAGATACGTGAGAAATAGGAGAGATGAATCACCGCTGTGATCACAAGCGTCTGGAGTAAAGAGCTCAGAGAAAACGAATTTATTCCTGTTTTAAAGCTTTTAAAAATAAATTATTACAGCGATATCACACAATCAACCAATTAGAACACACCAAGAGCTAAATTCAGATGTTTTTGAACTGTTTGTGTGAAAATGAAATATTTGTGGCTGCCTATCTGAAATCACCGCTCCGATCAGCGCGTACAGTGTCGAGCTCAAAACAAACGAATTTATTCTTGTTTAAGAGCTTTTTTAAAATAAAATATTACCACAAATGCACACAATAAACCCATTGTAACACTACAAGAGCTAAATGCAGGTGTTTGTGACCCGTTTAAGTGTGCAAGACTATTTGAAAGCGCGACTGGCAGAATAACATTGATCTCTTGAGCTGCAGGTTTCTGACTTTCGTCGTACGAACGAACACATCACGGACAAGATTATTTCAAAATACATAATAGCTTGGCGAAAATAAACGAAAACAGCCACGTGAACATAAACTGGATCTACTGGATTTGAATATTAAAGTGACCACATTTACCACTTGCTTCTGTCTTCAATTTTAATCTATATAAAAAAGGAAACTCATTCGACTTGGCTGCTTTTTTAATGTGTGCGTATTTATTTATTTACCTTTTTATACATTTTGTATAATTTCATAGTTTGTGTATTACAATTATAAAAACAAAAATAAATTTAGCCACTCACATAGAAATAGCTTAGGCCTTAACCTTTTTCTGACAGTTTTAGGGATTTTTAAAAATCCTAAAAAAAACTTATTTGTGCTGCAAATAATAATTTCAAACTCATTTGATACTGACCTATGACATCCTGTGACATTATATTTATTTGAATTTACATAATCTCATAGATGTAACAGTAAATCTGTTCAGCTCACAGATCAATACTAAGCTGTAATGCAAGCAGAACTTTCACAAATGCTTATGAGTCATTTAAGGATTTGATAACACTGTAAAATAATGTCTAATTTGTTAACATTAGCAAATGCATTGATAACACTTTATAATAACTGCACTCATTAGTAAATAGTCAGTTCATGCTTTATAAAGCCTTGTCCCAATATTAATAGTCAGTAGTAAGCAGTTTATAAATACAGCTATAAATAGCTTGTCCTTGGTTTATAAGCACATTTATTAAAAAGGAGAGTAAAGGGTCAGTTATCTTCCTATGAAAAATAAAAGATAAAAATAAACAAACAACAACACAGATTGATACAGAACTCAGAAATTTTATTGTGGATTTATGATAAAATCAGCCTGTAAATGAATTCATACTCCTCCTCATACTACTCCATACTCCTTTTTCAACATGATGCCAATATACTGAGATGTTAAATTGTGAATGGGTTTAGGATAGCTTAAATGGTGTTGCCATAGAGATTTATTAAAGTAACATAAAAAATACAATAGTTATTTTACTATATCTTTACAATTTTTCATTCTAACTCTTCATAATTTTTTATATAAGTAGAAGTCCTCATTTGAAGGAAGCACAGTAAGTTTCATAGCTTTATCATTTTCAAGAGCCAGCATAAAATTAAAACTATCATAACTTATAAATCAAGCTTGCAATTCTTAGTACCTATAATGACCACCAGAGGGAGCTATAGGATTACTTTTAAATAATTATTGGAGAAACGAGTATGATTTAAATAATTTATAGAAATCTTTCCAATAAAATAATATGTATTTTAGGAATTTTACTGATAAAATGACCCTCACTTAATTAGAATAACAAGCTGAAGTATTGTGAACTGTATATTAAGAATAATTCTTAATAGGCTTTATGGACAGATACGTTTTGAGTGACTCTTGAAGGTTCAGCACCACATCCTCTTTTACCACTGTTTAAAGAATTAATCTTACAGAACAGGTGTGAATGAATTTTGGATAGCTTGAATGGTTTTGTCGTGGTGATTTTTTGAAATAATAGTAAAAAAGGAACCAGTAAAAAAAAGTGCAGCTTCTAAACACTTCAAAAAAATGTACACATAGAAGACAAGTCATTCTGAGGAAATATGCATAGTTTCATGACTATACAACATTATATGGATGACAGAAAATTAAAAAACATACATCTGATGTCACTCTGTCCCTCTGTCACTGTGTGTGTGTGTTTGTGTGTGTTTTAAGTGAATTAGGTGTGAAACTATCAGTGAGCATTTAGTCTCCAGCGCCAACATTTTACAGAACTGCCACTTTCCTGGAGTCTCAGAATTACAATGTGTCAGGTTCTGAGAGATCTAAGATTCCAAAAAAATATTTAATTAGAATACCATGAAGTATTGTGAAATACTATATATTAAGACTTTATATATAGGCTTAATGAACAGATTAGACTGACTCGTGAAGGAACAGCACCACCTCCTCTTGTTTGATGGTTTGAGGAATATATCTTCCAGAATCCGGGATTAAGATTTAGGAGCTCATTTTTATTCCACCTCCTTTCCTGAAAGTCTGTCTTGCAGAATTGACTAAAAATTAATCTTCACATTAATTCCTAATTCTTTTGCAATTCTTTTGTCAGTTCTTCTTGACCTGTTTTTCTCTTCCAGCTTTCCTGGACTATTGTATAGCACTCATAAATGATTAAATAAAAAATAATGGTAGTTATTAAGATTGATATGGTTTGGAATTGGTAAAATGTGCTTGGAAAAAAATCACAATAAAACAATGTTTTAATGTTTAAGTTTGGAATATTAACTGACATGAATGAATGCTATATAAATATTGTTCATGTTAACATAATGTTTATAAATGAAATCTTATTGTAAAGTGTTACTAAAGTTATATATATATATATATATATATTGTTCTGTGAATGTGATTTTAAAGTCTAGATGATTCGGATTAACCCTTTAACTGCCATATCAAGTTCAAGTTCAAGTTCAATTTATTTGTATAGCGCATTTACAACAGCCTCCTGGCTGACCAAAGTGCTTTAACATAAGAGCAAGAATATTACACATACATAAAAATAGACCAGACAAAAAATTTAAAACCACCCATTTCAAAATGTAGCATAACACAGTAGTCAGTACACTAAGGAAAATAAAAAAGTTTTTAGCAAAGATTTAAAAATAGACAAGGAAGGGGCCAGTCTGATCTCTAAAGGCAGGGTATTCCAGAGTCGTGGCCCAGCCACTGCAAATGCACGCTCCCCTCTACGCTCCCCTCTATCCTTTAAAACCTCACTGCCAGAGGGATATTGTGAATGCATGTGCCCGCTGGGCACAGTTTACCTGATGCCACCGGGGTGGTGATGGCATTGGTGGCTTGAGCCCGCCATCGCTGCTTGCAGCTATATTTATTATTATTATTATTACGGTGCCAAATGAATCGCCTTTTTGAAGGCCTAAACATACTCAAAAAGTCAGGAAAATTTGCACACACCTCCGAACTGGCGAAAATTTACGTCTGATATGGGTTTCAGAAGTGGGCGTGGCAAAATGGCTCGATAGCGCCACCTATACACGTTCAGCGGTGTGCGCCTCGAGCTACGTTTCACGCACATGTATGAAAATCGGTACACACATGTAACACACCAAGACCTACAAAAAAGACTCTTGGAGCAAAATTCTAAACCCAACAGGAAGTCAGTTATTTTTTATTTTATGAGCAAATTTTTTGTCATTTTTGCCATTTCCATGCGTTGTATTTTAACGAACTCCTCCTAGAGATTAATTCAGATCAACACCAAATTTGGTATGCCTAATCTAAAGGCCTTTGCGATGTTAAATTGCGAAGATCTTGAGTTTTCGTTCAAGTTCGTGTCCGTGGCGGCCTGGCGAATTTCGATGATTCGCCATGAAAAATGAAGTTGCTATAACTCAGACATACAATGTCCAATCTGCCCCAAACTTCACATGTTTGATGAGACTCCCAACCTGAACAGATTGACATGCCCATATTCAGTTATAGTCATAGCGCCACCTATTGGCAACAGGAAGTGTCATATTTTACGCTGTGACAAACTACTCCTAGAAATTTTTTGACATCAATGTCTTTTTTGTGGTCAGTCTAATCTAAAGGCCTGTGCGATGTTCAGTTGTGAAGATCTTGAGTTTTCGTTAAAAGGCGTGTCCACGGCACCATGGCGAAGTTCGATGTCTCGCCATGTGAATAAAAGATGTTATAACTCAGGCATAAAATGTCCGATCTTCCCCAAACTTCACATGTGTGATAAGAGTCCTGACCTGAACAGATCTGCAGGCCAATATTCCACCGGGTGTGGCAGAATGGCTCGATAGCGCCACCTATACACTTTCAACGGAGTGTGCCTCGAGCTATGTTTCACGTACATGTACAAAAATTGGTACACACATGTAACTCACCAATATCTACAAAAAAGTCTCTTGGTACGAAATCCGAATCCCAACAGGAAGTCGGTTATTTTGAATTTTCCCTGGAAAATTGGTGTTGTTTTTGTCATTTTCAGGGGTTGTACTTTAACGAACTCCTCCTAGAGATTTATTCAGATCAACACCAAACTTGGTCAGTGTAATCTAAAGCCATTTGCGATGTTAAATTGCGAAGGACTTGAGGTTTCGTTAAAGGGCGTGTCCATGGCGGCCTGACAAATTTCGATGTTTCGCCATGAAAAAGGAAGTTGCTGTAACTCACACATACAATGTCCAATCTGCCCCAAACTTCACATGTTGGATAAGACTCTTGACCTGAACATATCTACATGCCCATATTCAGTTATAGTCATAGCGCCACCTATTGGCAACAGGAAGTGACATATTTTACACTGTGACAGACTATTTCTAGAAATTTTATGACATCAATGTCTTTTTTGTGGTCAGTCTAATCTAAAGACCTGTGTGATGTTTAGTTGTGAAGATCTTGAGTTTTTGTTAAAAGGCGTGTCCATGGCGCCGTGACGAAGTTCGATGTCTCGTCATGGGAAAAAAAGATGTTATAACTCAGGCATAAAGTGTCCGATCTTGCCCAAACTTCACATGTGTGATAAGGGTCATGGCCTGAACAGATCTGAAGGCCAATATTCCATTGGGTGTGGCAAAATGGCTCGATAGCGCCACCTATAAACTTTCAACGGAGTGCATATGCACATTCAATGGAGTGCGCCTCGAGCTATTTTTCACGTACATGTACAAAAATCGGTACACACATGTAACACACCAATACCTACAAAAAAGTCCCATGTTACGAAATCCGAATCCCATCAGGAAGTCGGTTATTTAGAATTTTCTCTGCAAAATTGGCATTGTTTTTGCCATTTTCAGGGGTTGTACTTTAACAAACTACTCCTAGAGATATATTCAGATCAACACCAAACTTGGTCAGTTAAATCTAAAGGCGTTTGCGATGTTAAATTGCGAAGATTTTGAGGTTTCGATAAAGGGCGTGTCCATGGCGGCCTGACAAAATTCGATGTTTCGCCATGAAAAAGGAAGTGGCTGTTACTCAGACTTACAATGTCTAATCTGCCCCAAACCTCACATGTTAGATAAGACTTCTGCCCTTAACAGATCTACATGCCCATATTCAGTTATAGTCATAGCGCCACCTGCTGGCAACAGGAAGTGACATGTTGTATGCTGTGACAAACTACTCCTAGAATTTTTTTGAGATTAATGTATTTTTTTGTAGTCAGTCTAATCTAAAGGCCTGTGCAATGTTAACTTGTGGAGATCTTGAGTTTTTGTTAAAGGGCATGTCCATGGCATCATGACAACTTTTGATGTCTCGCCACAGCAAGAGAAGTTGTTGTAACTCAGGCATAATTTGTTCGATCTTCCCCAAACTTCACATGTTCGATAAGAGTCCTGCCCTGAACACATCTGAAGGCCAATTGTCCATTATAATGAGAGCACCACCTGCTGGCAACACAAAGATTGGCACAAATATGGAGTAAACTTTGATATATTCCACTTATATTTATGAGTTTAAATGCATGTTTCTCACCGTTCACCTATTTACTAAAGCCACTCGCTGCCGGTGAGCCCGTGTGCGAGGGCCCGTTCATCGCTGCTTGCAGCTTTAATTTATTATTGTTCTGCGTAGTTTGAAGAGAAACATTTTTGGATCTTTATCCCGAATATATATATTTTTTAATCAGGAAGAGGCTGGGGGGTCAAATGGGGGGTCAAGGCATTTTTTGGCAGGGTCTTGAGACCCCCAAGACCCCCCCTGGCGCCGCCGGTGACCAGCTGCCACGATGTTGAAAATAAAAAATGCGCGTGCAGCATGAGGAATCTTCCCGGTTATGAGGTCGTAGTCAGGTGAACGGTCATCATGTTGGTCATTTTATTTACGGCTAAATTATTATTAATAAATTGTACTAATATTATGATTGGGCGTGGGCAGGCATTCACAAAAGTGTATGTTATTACAAAAAAAAAAATTGAGGAAATTTTGCTTTGACAAAAGGGCACTTAAGGGGCAAAGGAGCAGGTGCTCAAGTGAACCGGTTCTTTCGGACAATTCGATCAAATAAACCAGTTAAAAAAAATGGTTCACCGGTTCTTTTGCGCTCGATGTAATGCCGTCATTGGCGATGATTGCCCTTCATTCAAGCCTTTGGTTTACCCGCGCTTATAACATTAGCACAGAATCAGTTCAGAATCAATCACCAAAAGAATCAGTTCGGTTCAGATGCGCTCTGTGTCAGTCTGCTTCACGCTGAATCACACATGCGCAGTTATCATCAGCTCATCGGTTCTCGAATCGGACGCGTCTGACACAAACGGTTCTCGGTTCAGTGTATGAATAAATGTCGAAATAATTATTATTTATTATTGTTCTGCGTAGTTTGAAGAGAAACATTTTTGGATCTTTATCCCGAATATATATATTTTTTAATCAGGAAGAGGCTGGGGGGTCAAATGGGGGGTCAAGGCATTTTTTGGCAGGGTCTTGAGACCCCCCAAGACCCCCCCTGGCGCCGCCGGTGGTGGCGTTACGTCACTTTTAAGTCTGTGCTCGCACGGAGAGCGTGTGGCCGGCCCGTGCAAAAAAAGAAGAAAAAAAAAAAAAAATCACAAGAGAAAGAGCTGATTCTGTGTTTTAAAAAGAATCATGACAGAAGAAAACAGGTATGCTATGTGTTATATATTCACAAGGCAAACAACCAAATGCTATCAAACATGTTTTTACTGGTGTTCAGGTCACACACAGATTACATACACAGATAATCTAATTCGGTGGGCCACCAGTCAATCCACCCAGGCCCACCCATAAATCCGCGCCTGGATAGGTATAAGGAGGAAAGGTTAAGGCTGAAATAAAGGTTAAGTAAAGAAAAAATTAGATTTGAAATGAATTAAATTTTACAACTGAATTCAGGGCATGTGGGGTATAGTGCAATATTTGATTATTTGAATAAAACAGGGCTCATTAGAAAGATATGAGTTTAGTTGTCTTAAAATATTGGAGTTAATTATGTGAATGGTAAGGTATTAAAATTAATATTTTTATCAGATATTAGATATTTATGTAGTTATTTATTGGATTGATCTATTTATGTATTTATCTATTTCTTTATTTAAAGTAGTGAGTGAAGGCTATTAGGATCCACATTCCATTTCAGAAGGTGGCGGTAATGCATACTTAAAAGTTGTTTGCCAACCGCCAATTTAAAAGAAGAAGAAGAAGAAGAAGAAGAAGAAGGAGAAAGCGAGAAGTAAGTTTGTGCTTCGCACACTGGTTACGGTGTTGCACTAAAGCTGTTTAGCACACTTAGATTTTTATGTGACAAACAATAATCGCGAAGAATATAATATGTTTCTTAACAGCCATCACAAATCTTTCAAAGATTTCTGGATTCTGTTAAATGTTTTCAAGACCTGTAGGATACTATTGCAACTAAGTTTGATTACTTCCATGATTACAGATATTTGAGGGAATAATGAACGGATTTCATGTGATTTAGCTTATATATGTACATTTTTCGTTGTTTAGGAAATATAACAAATGACCTCGACCAAGACGAACAGTTTTTTTTCTATTTTAGGACCTCGTTTTCTGATATTGCGAAATCGAAAGTATTTTGTGTAAAAATGGGTTCTTCCGGTTGTTAAACCGAGAGTGTTTTGAATATATTTTTTAAACTTAATGTTCCAATGTTGCTGTGTTTTGTTAAATACAAAATTACAACAAATAAGCTGCTATACGACTAAATTGAATATTTTGGTCACATAACCATGGTTTTACTACAAAAAAAAAAAAAAAAAAACCTGGTTACTATAGTTAAACCATGGTAACCACAAATTAACCATGGTTATGCTATATTAACCATAGTTTAACCATGGTATTTGTAGTAAATCTGTGGTTATACAAATGGTAGTCAACATTCCAAAAAATCATGGGTTACTACAGTTTTACTATAATAAAACCATGGTTATTTTTTGTAAGGGATTACATCGAGTTCATCATTATATATATATATATATATATATATATATATATATATATATATATATATATATATACGGTACAGACCAAAAGTTTGGAAACATTACTATTTTTAATGTTTTTTAAAAGAAGTTTCTTCTTTTCATCAAGCCTGCATTTATTTGATCAAAAATACAGAAAAAACAGTAATATTGTGAAATATTATTAAACTTAAAATAATAGTTTTCTATTTGAATATACTTTAAAAAATGTATTTGTTCCTGTGATGCAAGCTGAATTTTCAGCATCATTACTCCAGCCTTCAGTGTCACATGTAACATCCAGTCTATCACATGATCATTTAGAAATCATTTTAATATTCTGATTTATTATGAGTGTTGGAAACAGTTCTGCTGTCTAATATATTTGATGAACAAAAGGTTAAAAAGAACTGCATTTATTAAAAAATAAAAAATAAAAAAATTCTAAACAATATATATTCTAATAATATATATATATATATATATATATATATATATATATATATATATATATATATATATATATATATATATATTTTTTTTTTT
This sequence comes from Carassius auratus, assembly GCF_003368295.1. Lineage (NCBI taxonomy): Eukaryota > Metazoa > Chordata > Actinopteri > Cypriniformes > Cyprinidae > Carassius > Carassius auratus. The sequence continues at coordinate 15,416 of NW_020528767.1, forward strand.
TTTTTACTATCACTTTTTATCAATTTAACACATCCTTGCTGAATAAAAGTATTGATTTAATTTTTTTTAAAGAGAGAAAGGAAAATTACTTACCAGTAGCGTATATTGTTATTACAAAATATTTATATTTTAAAAACATATTCTTTTTTTTTAATACTTTTTATTCATCAAAGTATCCTAAAAAAGCATCACGTTCTGAAAAAATATTAATCAGCAGAACTGTTTCCAACTTTGATAAGGAATCATAATATTAGAATGATTTCTAAAGGATCATGTGATAATGATCCTAAAAATTCAGCTAAAAATTCTGCATCACAGAAATAAATGATAATTTAAAGTATAATAAATGTAAAAACAATTTAATTGTATAATATATCACAATATTACTTTTTTTCAGTATTTTTGATCAAATAAATGCAGGCTTGATGAGCAGAAGAAACTTCTTTCAAAAACATTCAAAATAGTAATGTTTCCAAACTTTTGGTCTGTACTGTATATATATATATATGTATGTATATGTATATATGTATATGTATATGTATATATATATATATATATGTATATGTATATATTTACATTTACATTTATTCATTTAGCTGACGCTTTTATCCAAAGCGACTTACAATTGCTATATATGTCAGAGGTCGCACGCCTCTGGAGCAGATAGGGGTTAAGTGTCTTGCTCAGGGACACATTGGTGCCCCACAGTGGATTCGAACCCGGGTCTCTCACACCAAAGGCATGCGTCTTATCCACTGCGCCAACCCCCATATATATATATATATGTATATGTATATGTATATGTATATATATATATATATATATATATGTATATATATATATATATATATATATATATATGTATATATATATATATATATGTATATATATATATATATATATATATATATATATATATATATATATATATATGCCATCATGTGTAATTATTTGAAATTAAAGTGAAATAATGAATTGCATAAAAACTGAAAAAAAAAGTGTTATAGAAAATTACATGTATTTTTATATATATATATATATATATATATATATATATATATATATATATATTCAGTGTTTTAATGATGTACACAATATGTATTCTTGTTGTTTTGTATTCTTCTGAACTATCATGATATTCATCTCAGTGGCACATTGTCATGTCCAGGTCATGAGCATCATGAGCATCTGATCGTCTTCAGTGACACAAAGATCCCAGTGTTCAGCTGTTTAGCTGCAGTATGTCAGTGGAGCGAGGAAAGATCTCTCAGTCTGAGATGAGTCTCTCACAGAAACAGAGGTAAGACTGCATTATAGCCAGCATCTCAGTTAATTGCTAACTAACGAACAGTTTTTCTAGAACAAGGCAGGTGATAAACTCATGATATGATAAAGTCTGAAAAGCAGAATAATTATTAACAACCTAAATTAGTTTTCTAATCTCACGCACAACCCGATAAACGCTGTACATATTTAAGACTATAAATCAATACGATGGCTAGTCATGATGTCCCTAAGTTAGCTGTGTAGTGCCATTCATTTTGATTGTCTTATTCTCTGTTACACACAGACACACACACACCCCATACAGTTATGCATAAAAAATACCACAGAAAGTTGGTCAATATCACACAAAGAGTGCCAGTTTTTACCTTTAAAAATGATTACATTACAGCATTATTACAGATGATTTTCAATATTTTTTTTTCTTATAGAAGTGAGTTTCAGCAAACTATTATTTGTAGAGTACAAGATAATTATAGTAGCAGTAGCCCAATTTAGAGTAATAATACATGGCTCAAAACTTAAGCACCTTCTCAAAACAGTTCTGAAGCACGGTTTTTATGTTTACTGACAGAAACCAGTGTTTCGCACAGACTGCAAATTAATTATCTGCCAGCAAGACGCGCTGTTGGAGTGGAGATATACAGGTGCTGGTCATATAATTAGAATATCATAAAAAAAAATGGATTTCACGAATTCCATTTAAAAAGTGAAACTTGTATATTATATTCATTCATTACACACAGACTTATATATTTCAAATGTTTATTTCTTTTAATTTTGATGATTATAACTGACAACTAAGGAAAATCCCAAATTCAGTATCTCAGAAAATTAGAATATTGTGAAAAGGTTCAATATTGAAGACTACTGGTGCCATAATCTAATCAGCTAATAAACTCAAAACACCTTCAAAGGCCTTTAAATGGTCTCTCAGTCTAGTTCTGTAGGCTACACAATCATGGGGAAGACTGCTGACTTGACAGTTGTCCAAAAGACGACCATTGACACCTTGCACAAGGAGGGCAAGACACAAAATGTCATTGCAAAAGAAGCTGGCTGTTCACAGAGCTCTGTGTGCAAGCACATTAATAGAGAGGTGAAGGGAAGGAAAAGATGTGGTAGAAAAAAAGTGTAAACGCAATAGGTTTAACCACACCCTGGAGAGGATTGTGAAACAAAACACATTCAAAAATGTGGGGGAGATTCATAAAGGGTGGACTACAGCTGGAGTCAGTGCTTCAAGAACCACTATGCACAGAAGTATGGAAGACATGGGTTTCAGCTGTCGCATTCCTTGTGTCAAGCCACTCTTGAACAACAGACAGCGTCAGAAGCATCTAAAGACAAAAAGGAATGGACTGCTGCTGAGTGGTCCAAGTTATGTTCTCTGATGAAAGTAAATTTGCCATTTCCTTTGGAAATCAGGGTCCCAGAGTCTGGAGGAAGAGAGGATAGGCACACAATCCACGTTGCTTGAGGTCCAGTGTAAAGTTTCCACAGTTAGTGATGGTTTGGGGTGCCATGTCATCTGCTGGTGTTAGTCCACTGTGTTTTCTGAGGTCCAAGGTCAACGCAACCATATACCAGGAAGTTTTAGAGCACTTCATGCTTCCTGCTGCTGAACAACTTTATGGAGATGCAGATTTCATTTTCCAACAGGACTTGGCACCTGCACACATTGCCAAAGCTACCAGTACCTGGTTTAAGGATCATGGTCCATCCCTGTTCTTAATTGGCCAGCAAACTCGCCTGACCTTAACCCCATAGGAAATATATGGGGTATTGTGAAGAGGAAGATATGATATGCCAGACACAACAATGCAGAAGAGCTGGAGGCCACTATTAGAGCAACCTGGGCTCTCATAACACCTGAGCAGTGCCACAGACTGATCGACTCTATGCCACGTCGCATTGTTGCATTCATTTGCCTAATTCAGGCAAAAGGAGCCCCAACTAAGTATTGAGTGCTGTACATGGTCATACTTTTAATGTTCATACTTTTCAGTTTTCCAAGATTTCTAAAAACCCTTTCTTTGTATTGGTCTTAAGTAATATTAAAATTTTCTTAAATACTGAATTTGGGATTTTCCTTAGTTTTCAATTATAATCATCAAAATTAAAATAAATAAACATTTGAAATATATCACTCTGTGTGTAATGAATTAATATAATATACAAGTTTGACTTTTTGAATGGAATTAGTGAAATAAATCAACTTTTTGATGATATTGTAATTAACACTGTAATTCAGTCACGTGTTAAAATCATTTGCGAAACTACCGCCAGGTGGCGGAAAGGGACGGATTGCAAAATGAATGTAATTGTAAAATGAGATAGAAGGAAGTAAAACAACAATTACATTATGATATAACATTGTAACATTTAAAAAAAAAAAAATGTATAATTTTCACACATACTCCGTCTGCGGTGCGTATGCGTTGCATATTTTTTTACGCACCCATGTTAACGGATACCAGTTGCTTTCCAGGAACGTTGCGTCTGCAGCAGTGCAGCGATTGTTCACGTACCAAGTAGCGAACTGCAAACGCGTCCTGTGTGAAAGCACATCGAGTCCGTGCTGCACCACATACGTAACGCACACGGACTGCATACGCACTGCAGACAGAGTATGTGTGAAACAGGCATGAGCAGGGCCATAGCTGGGGTCAGTGGAGACCAGTGTTGGGTGTACTGTAATAATATTACTTTTTCCCGTAACTAGTAGTGTTAGGTATTACTCGTCTGAAAATGGTAATATTATTACAGTTTTCCCGAGCTAGTTACTTGCGTTACATTTGCCAGTAGCACCTTCATCACACACAAGGCACACAACACAGAGAACAGAAGGGAAGGGGAGGAGGGCGTGAATGGAACAGTGATTGGTCTGGGTTTGGCACGAGGTATCATTTACCATCACTGATTGGTCGACAGCCGGAGCAGAGCGGCACGCTCAGACAGATGGGGAAAAATGGAAGCGTCAACAATGGCAAGCTCTTTTTCAGAGGAAGGTTCCCAGCAACAGAAAGCTAGTTTCGACGGGTGGAGATTCAGTAGCTTATTATTTTGTAGGGGTGCTTTTGTAGGGCCGATCACGATCGGCCGCTCGTTAATGCGCATCTCGTCAGTAAAGCCGGTTCTCTAATCAGCGGTTTATTCCATCAGGTGCGTGAACCATATGTTCATACAACCGTGCCAATAAACGCTGAAAATGAATGTGGATTTGCGCATCTTCTCAGTTAACCAAGGCTCTGTGTAGTAACAGCTGCTCTATGTGAAATCACGCACCTGATGGAATTAACCGCTGATTAGAGAACAGGTGTACTGACGAGCAGTAATATAAGTGAGTTGTGTAAACAGTGATTTATGTGACTTCAATTATTTCTTATTAAACTGAAATCGAAAAGTAAAAAGTATTTTTTGGAAAAACCACATCCTGGTGTTAGTTTTCATATGCTGCTGAATAGTGTTAACACGGATATAGAAAAATAAGGAGTGCAAGAGATTGATTCCTAATGTCAGTTTATTTTTAATTAATACTATAGTAGTTCGGTTCCCTTTACATCTTTAACTACCCGTTAATTTATCAATTGAATGGGTGACCTCTCCTCATTAATAGAGCAAACATTTGCCCCCCCTGAGAGAATTGGCAGGAGCCGCCACTGATAAAGACCCTAAAGAACACTCCTCCTTTGTATGTTCTCCCTCCATCTGATGCATCTCAGGCAATCATAGAGTAATTAAGAAAAAAAGATGTAACTAGTAATATAACTAGTAATATAACTAGTTACTTTCTCCAGGGAGTAATAAAGTAAAGTAAGGCATTACTATTTTTGAGAGTAATATGTAATATGTAATATATTACTTTTTTGAGTAACTAGCCCCAACACTGGTGGAGACCCCGTGAAGGTTGTACCAGTGGGCCCTGTTTGAAATGGTTTAATTTGTATGTTCGTTTATTTTTATTTATTTGTGCTATTTACAAAATTCGTAAGTTTTTTTTTTTTTCAAGTTTGTAGGTGTCAAGGTACAGAAACCAAATAATTAAATGTAAAATAGCACTGGATAGTCTTCAATGTAAAAATGAAATAAACAATCAAACCTTCATTTATTCAGACACCTTCAACATTTCTCACATTAATACAGTTTTGCTATATATATCAAAAATTATATCTGGTGTCTGAATAATTTTTGGTTTGACTGTTAAAACTACAAAGTAATTCAGTCAAGAGCAGTGAGTGATTTTCATATTTCATTTTCTTGGATTAAGATTACAAGCAGCCAGTAGCTAAATTAGGCGCGGTCACTTTAAGAGACGATGAACGCGTCCAATATAATACACATCCCATTTTTTCCTCAACTGTTTACTTTCACTTAAGAAATAACTGACAGTTTTTTCGAGCATATTTTCCAAGATGGATATTTTGACACATTTTGTATGTATTTGTCGGCACAAGAGCAAAAATAAGCAAATTCGGTGTTCAAGCGTTTTGAGACGCCTTTCTCTGCGTGAGCCTTGAACACCAGAACACCGCGAGTATTGAATTGGGCTCTTTCACATCTCTTTGTTTGTTCAAACTGCGATTTGTATTTGTTCGTTCAGGTGCAGGAGGGACTTCGAGGAGAACTTCGCCGAAGAGCGGGTTAGTGTCGCTGTCCATGATACGCAGCTCTTGATCTATCTCGTGCGCACCGAACACAGCGCACGAGTAACCAGCTACTCTGTTTAGCTTTTCCGCGTCTTGTTTTTGGATGTTTTAATCGACAAGGGGTAAGACTTAAAAACACGTGAAAAAGATAAGCTTTCGTAACGATGCGCAGCAGTGGCTCGTCAACTTTCCTAAGCATCTTTTTAGGCTGGCCTCAGCCAGTCGGTTATATAAAATATCAAGGTGAAAGTCATCATAGCTTGCTTAGTATAGACCCAGCTCCCAACCCAACTTTGAGAAAATATTAACGGCGATATTTTATTTTTTTGCCCGATAAGAGTCGCACATTAATGCTGATAATGGCCCACCACTAATATATATATATATATATATATATATATATATATATATATATATATAAGCTAAATGTTTTCATTTCATTTTGGTTCATTCTTGGTTTAAAAAAATATCTTCAGGTTCCATATGCAGAGCGAGAGGGGAAAGGTTCAGCATTTAGCAATGATTAGTATCAACTCTGTTGTTATATTCTTGATTTTTCAAACTACCAACACTTTGCATTTTTGAATTATGCCTTATGTGTGACCAAAAATGAAGTATTATTTGTTTCAGCTGTTTGATCGCGCTGGTGCCTCGCGCACATATTCACTGGAAACAGCAGTCGTTCACCAGACATTCAGTGTTAGCAGCGGTCAACTTTCGCCACATATTGTTAATTATGATTTTTTTTCCATCGATACTGAAATGCGTGAACTACACAGCCTATTTACCTCATGAATAATAGTTAACCTTCAAATGGGCAACATCACGCATATGGAAACGTTTGGATTTCTCCTGAATGAGAAAGCCCAACCTTACCTTATGCTTAGCTTTAAATTATTCTTATTTTTTGTTTTTTTAATTACTAAGCCTACATTATTATATACTGCAATTATATTTATCCATTAGAATTCTATATATTTTTAATTCTTGTTTTGTTCTGATAAATTTGTTAAATTTAAAGGATTTGTTGTAAAGTGAAGGGAAATAAAAATATCCTGTTGGTACATTATAATATTGTTTGGCCAGCCGTTATTATTTCTAAATGTAATAAAATGCAACTTATACATGACTTATATTTTTTCCTCTGACAAACTTAATTTATTTTTTAGCATGTTTAAAAAATAAAGAAATGAAATGAAAATGAAAATAGGCGATTAATCCATTAAAATTTGTTACTCTGGGTTAACAGTAATTATAATTATTTCATACTTAAGAACAGAGCCTGGGCCTAATCTAGGCTATCATGGTTTTTTTTTTTTTTTTTTTTATTATTTTTTTTTTTTTTTTATTGCATCTGAAAATGACTTCGTTCATCACATTCACTTCATGCACTCTGGCGCAGATCAGCCTCCCACGATGCTCAGCTGTGGATGATTTAAAAATGTTTGATATAAAGGTTGCTGTCCCATTTTATACAGGAATTGTTCATTAAAAAACAAATTATATTGTTAGTTCTAATTATATTGTTAACACAAGTTCATTTAGAACTTTTTTTTACTCATAAACTCCTTGAAAATTTAAAGTTAGTTTAATAGTGTTTAAATTCAAGTTTAAAAAAAGGGTTTAATTGCTTAAATGATTTTTATTAATTAATAATATCTTATCATGTTTATTCTTGTAGAAAATGTGTTTATTCTTTAAGACAATAAGGGAAAAAATAAGGGACGATCCGAATATTTGTTTTGCTTTACCTAATTATGTAGGTTACAATTATTCAAAAAAATAAAAATAAAATACAAAATAATAAAATAATTTCATTAAAAATAATATTGGCCTGAGTAATTTTGACCATTATAGAATTGTGACTTTAAAGGTTAGTTATTTAGGAGGTGAAAATATTGTGAAATTACTAATGGCATGGATTTTAGAGCATAACGACTGAAGGTTTATGAAACATTAGCCAATAAAGCATTTTTTCTAAACAACGGGACTTAAAGTTGTGAACTAAAATATTATTTCAACCATACAGCATGTAAATAAATAAAATGCATACTTTTCATAACATTTCATTATTCATAAAATGCGTAACGTTTCTTGTGTTTGGATTTGTACTTCAATATAATGAGCTCCAAGTTTAAGAATAGCCCTAGACTAGTTTCTCTCTCTCTCTCTCTCTCTCTCTTTAACAGCATTAGCTCAGTTAAATACATCTTCCTTGCGTTAGAATGAATGTTTTCCTGCCTTGCTAAATGTTGGGCTCGTGATCAATAAGTTGTATTTGCCTCAATCTGATTTAGTAAAGTCAAACCGCAGACACTGAGCGCGAGTCCCGCGCTGTGAGGCGGGAACAGAGGATTCCGCTTGGTCTTAAAGCCTTCCCCAAACACCCACGATCACAAATAACAATGATTTTCGTAAAATAATTATTAATTGATAATTTGTTATTATCATTATGGTCTTGTGAAAATAATAATATGGGCTGCGACAAAATAATGAATACAAAGAGTAGTGCTGCTGAGTGCAGGCATATTTCAGCCCAGTAACACACCGTTCCTCAAAGCCAAAAAACAGACCGAATTCAGTTCAGCTGGAGGGGGTTGGGTTTTTGGGGGTAGTTTTGTGTGGCTTGTGGGGGTCGAGATAAAGGTGTGAATTGCTCTTTCATATGGACAGTGTCTTATGAGGCTTTCAGTCATCTGCATGATAATAATAATAATAATAATAATAATAATAATAATAATTAGAGAACTTGAGTTTAAACAGAAGACGTTTTATTAATCTGTCCCGTCTTTTCAGTTTCAATGATTTAGCTAAATTTTGCCAAGTTTAATTGATCACTTTCTTGTTTAAGTTAGGCCTAAATAATGGGAGTGAAATTATACAATGCCTCACGTTGTACTAAAAAGGAAATAATTTATAAAATATGCAACATTGTTCAAATCCCAAAATTCCGATTCTAAACAGTGACACGGGGCTGTGCGGTTCTTTGGCGAGCTGTCTCTCTGTTCTGAGGAAGGTTGCCTCCACTGCTTTTCTGTTGTTTGGCAATGTAGATGGGTCCATGAGCCAAGGATATCTTGCATGCCACTGTGGACTATCACTGTGGTCATCAGCACCAACATAAGTCAGGCCACCCCTTACAACTTCCAGCTCCCTTTCTTCAGCCAGAGTAATTTCTTTGCCACCAGGTTGACAACTACCGCAGCGACATCATCCACATTTTGGAGTGCAAGGGAGCACCAATGCTATCCCATCTCCACCACTCAATGAAATCCTGAGTGGTAATAGCAGAAAAAGAAGACTTGATGGTAGGTTTGGTGCAGATATGTTCTTCATATATCAATGCCGCTGTTCTTATAGACCTGGTGAAGTGCGCTCTGGACTGGTGTGCTGTAACTGTAACCTCTTCAAACAGACCAGGGTGTGTCCCTGCAATTGTCTTTCCCAATGGCCCATCCCATAGTACAAGGTCCCCAACAGTGCGTATTTTCTGTGGGACCAGTCACCCTTCCTTATGGCTTATCAAAAGCTGTATTTGTCTTGGTCTTACAAGTTCATTTTGGGGGACATCTGGAAAGAACTTTTTGGAGTCTTTTGGCTGTCACATGTTTGTTGATATCTGCAATGCTGTCCAAACCATAGCAGAGGAGTTGGTGGGATCTGAAGTTGCCTTGCTCTGTGCGGACCCAGATCTTTAGGAGGTACCGTTTTGTGGTAACTTGAACTTTCATTCCTCCCATGCCGTGGACAAAAAGGGTTATGGCTTCACTTCTAAGGTTCAAACGATCAGCTGCATCATGAGTTATGTAGTTTGTATCCGATGCCAGGTCGATCAAAGTCCCAACTTTTTGTCCTGAATTGGCCGTGACCTCTAAGAGCATCATGATGACTGGCCACTCCACTATTCCATTCTCTGCTAGAAGACTGCTTTGGTTGGACAAAAGAGGTTCTGACTACAGTGTTGCAAAAGGCATTGCAACACTTCTCTGCAAGTTCAGGTGAGAGACTTTTAATGAACTCTTCTTGAGCTTGGGTGTAACACTCTCTTGTGTCACCTCCCACTTTGCTGTTGTTATGGACCCCTGGACGACATTCCCTTTGGACGTACCAGCTCTCGGGCAAACGTAATAGTGGTGTTCTGCAGCACGCTGTTCTATGCAGTCTGGCCTCCTGCACAGAAACTCTGATTTACAGTAGTCACCCTTATTGTGAATCTCCAGGCATTTTTTGTAGGGTCCCAGCTTCCTGACAGCATTTCTTTTCTCTGACAGCTTAAGCATGCAAAACTTTTGGCAGAAATATAGCCTTTTCTTATGCTTGCCATCTCCGCAGACCACACATACTTGAGCCTGGTTGCTTAATTGGGTGGAGGTTCTGGTTCGAGCTTGCCGAGGTTCAGATTTTGGTTTTAGTTCCTCCTCTCTCAGTTGGTCCAGCTTCTCATAGATGGCTTCTTGACCTTGGAGAAACTTGAGGTAGTCAACTCCACTTCATTATCTTTGCCAGCTACATGAAGAAGCCATTCCTTCTTCAGACCATCAGGAAGTTTACTCTCTATTGTTTTTGTTACAAGAGGGTTATTTATTGCACCGGTCTTGCCAAGCTCGTTCAGATCGACCAGGGCTTTTTCTACTGATTGAATGAGCTCAACGATTCTTCTAGGTTGGTTACCTTTAACTGCTTTAACTGCTGTCTTATTTCCAAAGCGGTTCTCCAAGACACGGAACAGGTCCTCAGCAGATATGCAAGTTGTAAGGCAGAGGTCTCCTATTATGTTCTCATCCACACTGTCGAGAAGTTGGAACTTTTTAACCTCTTTGGATCCAGTAGGTTCTCCCTGCATCTGGAGCGCTTCCCAATCTTTTTTCCACCGGTGAAACTCTCGGCTGATCCCAGAAAACTTTGGGAGGGCAGCTGACTTTAATTTAATTGCTGGTGTGCCCACACAACTGATTGACGTAGTACTACATTTGCCTGTTTCTTCTCTGACGTGTGCCCCTGTAAAGTCTGCTTGTCTTTTTGAGAGTTTTGGCAGGATAGTCTCAAGGCCTTGAATACGACTCTGGAACTGTTGTTGCTCTGCTGGGGGGGCCCAGCACTTTCAATGTTTATGCACCTCCTTCGCAGCCTTCACAAGTTTCTCTAGTTGTCCGATCATGAAGAGATATGCATCTGGGTTTCTACTTGGGTCCACAGCTCCCACGTTTTCTTCTTGCGACTCTGCTGTTGTAATTGATTGTGTCAGTTCATAGTCCCCGAAATTGGCCCACAACATCTTTTGTATGAGGACCTTTAGCTCTTGCAATTTCTTCTCACACTCATTGGCTGTTTTGACCAAGTCCCTCTTTTGCTGCTCACTCAACTCCTCTGCATCAAAACTTTCTTCAAAAACATTGCCCCTCTGCATCATCGTTGGCTTCCAGGACTTTGCCAGCTTCTTCAGAGAGCTTCTTAAAATTGTCTCTGAGCTCCTCTTATGACATCATTGTATACATTCGTAGCACATTATTGGCCAACTGGGAAAACTTACATTTCGCTGATGTCCTTGTGCTCTTTAGCTGCTCCAACAGTAATGAATCAGCCATTTCAATCACAGCAACAGGGCGGGAACAGTCTTTATTTGTCTCTTTGGACACGTGTGGTCACTTTTCTGGTCCTTCTCCAGTCTTCAGTGACGGTTTTCACTGTCAAGTTCTGATCTATTTCTTGTGCAATTCCCTACTTGAAAAAGACAGTCCCTCCACATGAAGATCTTAACTGGATTTCACTCAATAAACAGCCATGGGAACAGTTGTTTGTCTTTTATTTACCATTCCTTGATAGCAGGAAACAGGTGAAAAACCTCAAAATAGATGACAAATACAAGTTATTATTGAGATAACAGCCAAATTAAACAATTCTTCACATTCACCTCAGATAAACACAGTACTGTCATTATAAAATACAAGGTTTCCACTTTTAAGCAGTATTTTCATAGTAAACTTCTGATTGCTTCTTATATTTATATAATTTAATGTAGGCCTAGTTAACTTAATCTATATCACACAAAGAGTACCGTTTATCTGCAGATGCATGAACACATTAAATAATCATGTTATACAAGTTCAATAAAGCAATAAGTGACTTACATTTTAGACATAATATTGCTTGTTTTTGCTCAATTTTGCAAATGACAATAGTTCCAAACAAAGTTCACAGCACTGTTTCCATCTCTGAGCAATGGACAGCGTTTACTTTTTTGAATGAATCAACTTTTTGAACGAATCTGTTGAAAAAATAATTCAGTGATTCACTCATTAACACAATCAAATGCTTTGTTTCTGAATCAATCAGTTGTTTGAATGAATCGGTTGAATCTCAATGACTCGCTCATTAACATTCACTTGCTGTCACCTACTGCCGGTTTTAGTTTCACATTTCAACTATTTCCCCCCCCCATTTTTTTAATTATTTCAAATGTCAGTATTCAACGTTTTTGTCAGGGTGCGATCTAGACAGAGGACTCAGATGCAGAGTAAGGAAAAGAAGAATCTTTATTCTCACCACAAAATAACATAATAATAAAATGCTCTGGCGCACAAAGAGATCTCCGAGCTGGCCGGCACACTGCGGACCACTTGCGCTGCCGTATATCCAAACTACGGATCCTTAGACAGGAAAACAGAAGGTGAGAATGAAACTCGGACACCACACAAAACATGGGCAAAGACAAAACAATCTACTCACAATGACAGACAGAAAGGCCGAAACATATAAGGGAGTAGGGGAACAAGTGGCAGGTGGGGAAGAATCGGCTCATGATCTGCGCACCCCCGCCACGATCAGCGCTGATTACCCAGACCACAAGCTACCGAACAGACAGGACAACACAGACTGGAGGGGAAGCTGAGAAGGCACCCTGCACCATGACGCTGATGAAATTGATCAATGAGAGCGCGATTCAGAATTTCGCAAGCTGGAATCCAGCATCTCTCCTACAGACCATAACCCTCCCTGTCTACCAGATATTGATGACCTCTACCCCTATGCCTCACATCAATGAACCGCCGTACAGTATAGGCTGGCGACCCCTTGATGAGCCTAGGAGGTGGAGGGGCAGAGGTCAGGGACTGAAGAGGGGAGCAAAAGGCGGGTTTGATCTTCGAAATATGGAAATTGGGTGGATCCTTCTAAACTGAGGGGGCAACTTGAGCCGTACTGACACTGGACTAAGCACTTTGGAAATAATAAACGGTCCAAAAAATTTGGGTCCCAGTTTACGTGAGAGCAGTCTGAAGTTAATGTCTTTAGTAGACAACCAGGCTCTCTGACCACACACGTAAAGTGGGGGCTTAGTACAGTGACGGTCTGCCGATGCCTTGTTCCTCTCGCCAGTCCGAGTGAGGGCTTCTCTGGCAATCCTCCAAGTACGGAGGCATCTCTGAATAAATGCATGCGCAGAGGGAACAACTGCATCGGATTCTTGAGAGGGGAATAAAGGTGACTGGTAGACTAAACAGCACTGGAGGGATACTCTACCATGATACTGCATACTCTACCATGGTCAACCTGGAACTCCAAGATGACGGTTCAGCAGACGCCACACAGCAAAGAACTCTCTCCAAATCTTGGTTGGCACGCTTGGCCTGACCATTAGTCTGTGGGTGATAACTGGAGGATAGGCTTGCAGTCGCTCCCAGCTGTCGACAGAACTCTGTCCAACACCTAGACACAAACTGGGGACCTCTTTCAGAAACGACGTTCACCCTCCAAAGAGGACCCTTTGGGCTTTACTTTTTATCAACCAGATTTGATAATGCTCAAAAATATAAAAAATTATAGACACTGAAGTGCCTTGAATTTTTTTTTTACCACATTTAAATATTTTTTATTTGATATAAAAATACATGAAATCAGTCCTGGAGCAATATAGAAAAGTAATGGGTTGAAAGTCACATGTCTTATGAGTTTCTATTTCAAATCTGAATAAGATATCATGAAAAATGAGACCCCTGCAAATATTTTTATGAGACTGTCTACACCCCCCACCCCCCAAATATAAAAAAGAATGTATTGAAGGATTCTACAAACTATTTAGTCATTAAACATACCACTGCATAGCTTTTTCAATTAAAATAGACAGAAACTTAGACATCATATAAGTGATTTATTTGAGCACTAGAAAAATACAATAAGAATAATTTGAGTAAGAAAAATAAGAAAAATAAAAAAAAAGATTTAACTTTGTTTGCCAATTACAGAAAATCCTGAGATTGCTAGAAATGCAGCATTTACAATGAATTACGATGCAAATAAGTGCTGATGTGCTGATGGCCACTTATACAGATGGTAATAACACAAATGTGCCATAAGTAAATAATCCACTCTCTCTATTCATATAGACGCGTTCACTTTGATAGCCGTGATCATATAGTAATAGCGAGCTGATTTGGGCTGATTTGCACTCAGACAGATGGTAATCATGCGGATACATTCATATTCAACATAAAACACATTATCACATATATAAAAACTGTTAAAAACTAATACAAAGAAAAAGGCGATCTCTATAAGTTCCGCCTCCATCAGCTAGCAGGTGCGTCAGATTGCGTCACGAGCCGTCAGGAGAGCACCAACATTAAAATATACTATTTTTCGCCTATCTTTCATTCATTCTTTTTACCGGTGGATTGTCTCATTCTGTTTGTGACACTGTACACTGCAAAACCATGCAGTCTTTTTACTACCAAGATGCAGTGAAAGAAGGCGCAGGGATGTATTTTCTCATACGAAGATCATCTTTGAGACAAAACTGCCCCAACCCCCACCTCCGATGCATCCACCTCCACAATGAACTGATGAGATGGTTCAGGGGTCATTGAAATGTGGGCAGAAATAAATAGACTCTTAAGGTTCTCAAACGCAGCTTGGGCCTGCGACGACCAACAGAATCATTTCTTTGTTGGATAAAGCATGTGAAATGGGAGATGAAATCTACTTTTTAGGATATTTTAATATAGATTGGAAGTCTACGAATTGTACATCAAAGGGTAAATTACTTTCTTTAGCTAATACTTGTAATATTTTAATATAGATTGGAAGTCTACGAATTGTACATCAAAGGGTAAATTACTTTCTTTAGCTAATACTTGTAATCTGTCTCAAATAGTTAAGGATTATACACGAGTACATTTGAAAGCTGATGGCACATATTCAGCAACTCTTATTGATTTAATTTTTACAAATGTAAAAGACTCGGAGGCAGTCTCTATTCCAGTCGGTTGCAGTGACCATAATTTAATAGCTGTGAATAGAATTACAGAAGTATCTAAATCTGGTCAAAATTTAATTCATAAAAGGACATATAAAAAGTTTAAAGAGAATGATTTCATAGACGAAATGAGGAGTGTAGATTGGTTGGAGGTTACACAGCAGCACAATCCTGCTAGAGCTGTGGCCATTTTTGATAATTTGATAACTAGAGTAATAGACAAACATGCTCCTTTAAGGAAACAAACTGTAAGAAATGTCTCAACTCCATGGCTGGATCAAGAGCTCAAAGAATATATGAGGCATAGGAATCAAGCTAAAGCAGAAGCTATTAAACAGAATGACGTGGTTCAGTGGAAAATCAGTAAATTAGTAAACTTAGAAATCAGGTGACTAAAATGAACAAACGTAAAAAACAAATATATTATCAAAATAAATTAAGAGATGCTGGAATGGACAGTGCAAAGGTGTGGAAAACACTTAATGAATTACTGGGAAGGAAAACAAAACGTAATACAACATTATTAGAGGCTGATGGGATTTGTCTTACTAGACCAAAAGAGATTGCTAATTATTTGAGCCATTTTTTAAGCATAAAATACAAAAAATTAGACAAACCATGGATTTGGGACAAGATGAAAATATCTCATATGATTTAATATCAAATAGGATTATAAAAACAAAAGATTGCACATTTAAATGTAACATTGTAACAGAGGATAATGTGAAGAAAATATTAAAAGCAAGTAAAGATAAACCCTGTGGAATAGATCACTTAGATGTCAAATTGTTGAAGATGGTGGTAGATGTCATATAATTAACCCCTTACTAGTAACCCCCCTTTTTTGGCATGGAGACAGAAATGACATACCCAAAATAAAAAGGTTTCTGCTCATGATTCTTTCTGACTAGATACATAATCAACATATGTTCACAAAGCTGACACTTTAAAGTTTACTGTTCAGGAATCAGAATCACCCAGACTGTTATGATAATAGAGATATATAAGCTCAAACATAAAAACAAAAATAAAAATATTAAAAACATATGTTTTAAATGTATTTAAAAAATTGTTGATGTAGGAAATGAGTTTGAAAACACAGTGTAGCTAAGGCCACAAGTCTTCCAAAACTTCATAAAAAATGTCATAATCGAATCTGTAAAACTGTGAATTTTATGAAATATTTTCTAAGGCCATGTCATGTGTGTTTTTAGAGAAGGCAAATCAGATTGATTTATGGCCCTTGTCATCTCTGTAAGATCTCACATGTAAACACTGATGTGTGTTTTATATGTGTGTTTGGCTGTGAAAACTGCCCGTTTCATGATTGTATTGTTCTCACCAAACGAGTCTTTCACACCTCCGCCAGGTATGACACATTATCCGCATTATTCTTTTATCATTATTCTTTTGTTTTTATTCCACCTTTATTAGCCTTGATTGTGGTTTTTCAGGCTTTACAAAGCAACAAAGCAGCGATCTCACTTCAGTCTCTCTTTGCATTTAGCCCTTATTTATCAAAAGTCTTACTATAAAAATACAACAAAACATTTTCTTACGACCTTACGTGAATTATTGAGACAAAAATGCATTATGAAGAAGAAAAGCACCTGCTATTAGTAGCATTGTAGCTAACGTTAGCATCTAGCTACAGCAGACAATTTATGAAATTATTAATACACTTTTACTCAAAACTCACTTTAAACGCCGATCGAGTGTTTATAATAACTTCCTTTAGCGATCAGGGGTGGAATTTGGTCGTTTACTGTTGTAAAAAATATGTTATTTGTAGCCTTTTTCATCGCTGCACAAGTTAGCATTTCCCATGTACATTTTCGATTTTTTTTAATAAAAACGCCCCAGATCTCAAGAAATTCTCATACCAAGCTTTACTATCGTAATCGCGGGTTTATTATTTGGATATTTCGTGTGTACAGAGGTGTTTCAGTGTTGTTTTGGCCAGATAACTACCAGGAAGTGTGCAGGAAGCATGTGACACGATGTGGCGGTGTCCATATATGACACTGTAAGATTGACACTTGCAAGGCCCTATCAGAGTCTGAGTCACACACCGCACGAGCTGACACCACTGCGCACACACACAGATCGCTGGGAGAGGCTGTTTATCATCAGATCGCGTAAATCCGTGGAAAATGAATAGAAATGACGATTCTGTCTGAAGAAATATGAAGTAAACATCAGTAAATATATCCATATATCTCCGCAGATATGCATCTTTGGTCTAAAAATCCTTATTGACGCTGTTCAGTGAGTCTATGTGAACACAAATAAACCGCTCTTGACGTGACTGAATATGAGTGAGTGATTAATTTCTATTCAAAATGTGGCATAATACGGATTTATTATTTTGCACTTCTGACATAAATCACTAAATATCTGTCACTGCAACAATGTTTTATCAAAATATTGGTCAAATATCGAAACTAGAGTCTTTAAACTTTCCATTGATGCACAGTTTGTCCAGATGAAGTAAGACAGTGATGTTTAATGTGCTGTGAAAGTGAAACAATAATAAACTGGGGCCGTCGGCGATGTTCGCACGTAAAGGGGTTAATTTGAGTTTAACAGCAGGTGTTTTTCCCTCACAATGGAAAAAAGCAAAAATTTTACCTTTAATAAAAAATAATAAAGAACAGTTTTCAGGTCAGAATAGCAGACCAATAAGTTTATTACCGGCAGTAAGTAAGGTGATGGAAAAAGTTGTTTATGATCAAATACAAGAGTATTTGGAAGTAAATGGGTTAAACTCAAGGTATCAGCATGCTTATAAAATGGGTCATTCCACAATAACAGCACTTACTCAGTTAACTGACTATTAGCTACAGGAAATTGATAATAAGAATTTAGTGGGCACAGTATTTTTAGATTTAAGTGCAGCCTTTGATGTTCTAGACCATAATATTTTATTAAAAAAGCTAGTTTATGGATTTGAACAAACTGCTATTAGATGGATTGAAAGCTATCTTAGAAAACGTGAGTACACAGTTTACTTTAATGGTAGCTACTCTGAGGTGGAAGTAATGAGTTGTGGGGTGCCCCAGGGCAGTTGTTTAGGACCCCTTTTATTTTCCGTTTTCACAAATGATTTTCCACTTGTAATTAAACATGCAACCATGGCAATGTATGCAGATGACACAACATTGTGTTAATCAGCAAGAGATATAGATCAACTGAATATTATGTTAAATATGGAGTTAGATTTGGTCATACAATGGATTACTGACAATAAATTACTGATTAATGCAGGTAAAACAAAATGTATGATACTGGGGTCAAAGTATTTTCTTAAGCCATCATTAACATTGCACTTAGATATAGGAGGAAATGTGATTCAGCAAGTAGAAGAAATTCATCTAATGGGTGTAATTGTGTATAGCTCATTGTCTTGGAATAGCCAAATAAATAAAATGTTGTAAAAAATGGGTCGTAGTATGGGAATAATCAGATATTGTAAGAAATTTATTCCCAAATGGCTGACCAAACGATTAGCCCAATCTTTAGTATTAGCTCATTTAGACTACGTGTCAGTTGTTTGGTCAAATACCAATGAAAGTAATTTATACAAATTGCAAGTTGCACAGAATAAAGTGGCACGTATCGTTCTGGGTTGTGCATATACAACTAATATAATCACAATGCACAATAATTTGGCATGGTTAACTGTAAAATATAGATTGAAATATTGTCTTTTATCATTTATTCATAATATCATTGAAACAAAAACTCCTGAAATAATTTACAGAAAATTGACATTTTTGCTGATCAACATAATTACTGCACAAGACAAACCACTGGAATGTGATGTGTTCTGCCTCAAGTTAGAACTAATCAGTTTCAGAGAACAGTTTTTTATCGGGCCATGGTTGCATGGAATGGATTACCAGGATTTTTGTTGTTGGAAAATAACAGAAATTGTTTTTAAAAGAAATTAAAATTGTTTCTGTTCACACAAGAGTTATGATTCTGGAAGAGAATGGTAATATGGAAAGATGTTTTATAGTTTGTATTGGAGAGCTATTTATTATATGTTCAAATGTATAGCATTTTTTGTTTGTTTGTTTATTTATTTAATTGCATTGGGTCATTGTAGATGATGTCCAGTTTGTGGATGGGTGTGAGTGGGTGTGTGTGTATGTGTGTGAAAAATGTATAAAATGGTGAATTATGTAAATTGTGATGTAATGAAGAGGAGACCCCAGGAAGAATAGCAACTGAGCTATCAGGCGCTAATGGGGATCTTAATAAATGAAATGAAATGAAATACAGGGGCACAACGATCCATCCTTCTCCACGAAGAAGAACCCCGGCGCGGCTGGAGACGAAGAGGGATGGATAATGCCTGCTACCAGAGAATCATGTATATACCTCACCATGGCCTCCCTCTCCAGACCCGACAGAGAGTAAAGACGCCCCTTAGGTGGAGAAGTGCCAGGCAACAGGTCAATCGCACAGTCGTACGTGCGGTGTGGAGGCAGAGTGCAACATCCGAAATCCCCAGACGAGTTGCAAAAATCCCCTGCGTGAAAAGGGTCACCCTGCCACAGGGCACGGTGCTACCTAGTGACCCGCCTCACCGCAGGGCTGGAGAGTTAAAGTCAGAGAGCACTGGGACAGAAATGACCGACATGAGTTGGGCTCACCCGAGTATGGAGCGGGTGGATTAACTAGCAGTTCCGCGTGGCGAGGAGCTGGTGGGACAGCCGGGGCTGCTGACGTGCTGGCCTGCAGCTGGTCAAGCCGTTCTGCTAGCTGGTTGAGTTGGAGAGAAATCTCAGAGTAGGCACGATGAGAAGCCACGATTTCCTCTTGCTGTCGACCCAAAAGAGAGCCCTGCTGCAGAAGAGCTTGGCGCAGCTCCGTTTCCTCTGCTGAATCCATTTGTGGTGAGTAGATTCTTTCAGGGTGCGATCTAGACAGAGTACTCAGATTCAGAGTAAGGAAGAGGAGAATCTTTATTCTCACCACAAAACAATAATAAAATGCTCTGGTGCACACAGAGATCTCCGAGCTGGCCGGCACACTGCAGACCAATTTTAGACAGGAAAACAGAAGGTGAGAATGAAACTTGGACACCATACAAAACACGGGAAAAGACAAAACATTCTATTCACGACGACAGACAGAAAGGCAGAGACATATAAGGTAGTGGGGGAACGAGCGACAGGTGGGGAAGAATCAGCTCGTGATCTGCGCACCCCCGCCACGATCAGCACTGATTGCCCAGACCACGAGCTACCGAGCAGACAGGACAACACAGACTGCAGGGGAAGCTGAGAAGGCACCCTGCACTTTGACAGTTTTATGTTAAAAACAAAACATTAGGCCTTTTAAATACTGTAATACTGTATTTAAATACTTAAGCTTAAATGAATTCATGTCCCTTCTGAGATACATACACTGTGTAAATACATGCTATTTCAGATGCAGTTTCCCGAAATGTTTTCTTATGTCTGAACCGGTTCAAGGAACGAAAATGAAAACCAGAAACGAACGAAGTTTTGACAGGAACAGAACCAGAAACTAAATCAAATTTTATAGTTCCGAACAGAATCGAAAATTTGAAATGGCCATTAACCGGTAAATAACGTTTTTTTTTTATCGTTCCATTTAATATTTGAAATTTGCTGTCAAATGAATCATGAATTCCAGTAGTACGGCATATGCAAATGTAAGCGAGTGAAATGTCCGCTCAGCTGTGAACTCATCATAGGCAAGTCGCAATGGCAATGCACTGCCCTTAGAGTTTATCTGAGGATAGTGTGAGATGAATTCAACAGATCACACACATGCAGTGCTTCTGTGAATGGAGAAAACTGAAAAACTAACCCCTATAGGCTTACATAAAAAGGAATATAGGCATATACACTAAATATATTTAACTTAAATCATATTGACAGATTAACGAAACAAAAGAAAAAGTGTGCTAAATTACAGTTCCTTGTGACGCGTTCAAAAGTTTTCAGAAAGGAAAACGCACCTGCAGAGAGAAGTTTTCTTTATTTTTCAAATGCTTTACAGTTTTAATTATTTTGAAAAAGCTGACAGCTTTGAATAATGTCTTGCTTCTATATAACCAATCAGCTTTGGTGACCAACGTGCTGACACAACATAATTTTGCTTTATTAGCTAAAGCCTGTACATTAACAAAATAAAATAGACTTAAAGAAACAAATAAAAAGTTAGACTGCTCCGTTGTACAATGTTGTGTTCAGCGTGACCGCGCCTCACTGTGCTGATAAAGCTGATTTGAAGGATTATGTTTTATGTAGATAAAAGTACAAACACTATATAATAAATAATATTTTAGCAACCAGATATGTTGGGAACATGAAAACATTTGGTTTTGTGCTGAATGAGAGATGCAGGTATCAGCTTCAGCTTAAATTAATTTGTTTTTCGATTGACGTTTTTATAGCCTAAACTTTTGTTTTCGAGAGAAGCCGATAGCTGTTTTTATAATGTTTGTAAACGTTTTGCTTTAGACTACAGGCATTTTAGCCTTCATTATTTCGTAAAGTAATAGGGCTAATAAAATTCAATGCCGCAACTTCAGTTTTTTTTTTCCACTTTCAAAACGCAATCTTTCATGCTTGTGTGTGTGTGCTTTTTTGTTTTTTTAAAATGCAGCAAATATCATTAAATATCTTTAAAAAAAAACTTTGTCTTTAAAGTGTTATTTTTTAGTAGCATTTTAGTTTTTTAGTAGTACATTTGGCCAAAATCTAGAAAAAATGACTAACCACAGCGGGTTATTGACTAACGTTAGATCTCATTTCTTTTTCTTTTTGAGTAAATAAAATGCTGTACTTAATTATTATTACATTACTATTATTGTAGGGAGTGAAATTTAAGGTTAAAATTTATGTTCTATAACTTTAAATAAGATATAAAGGTAATATTGCGAGAACAGAGACCAGAGATACAATAACGTTATTATCCGGTATTTTTTCCACCCGAATCGGTTTCGGAACGGTAATAATTCAGAGGAATGCAGGAACAGAAATGTTAAAATATCGATTCTGCTCTGAGTGAACCGCTTGAATTTTCTTTTCGTTTTCAAGCCCTGGGAACAAGTGCTTCTTATTCTTAACCAAAAATACAAAATAGTTAAAACTGAACACAATCTTGCTACTCAAGCTGTGTATGAACATATATATATATATATATATATATATATATATATATATATATATATATATGTGTGTCTGTGTGTGTGTGTGTGTTATATATATATATATATATATATATATATATATATATATATATATATATATATATACACACACACACACAGACACACATACAATAAATATCACATACTTTAAGACTTTTACTCAAGTAATATTATAAACGCTGACCTTAACTTCTACCAAAGCCATTTTCTGGTAAGATATCTGTACTTTTACTTGATTATGACTTTTAGGTACTTTATACACCACTGTCATACAGGAGGTGATGTATTTCGTTGTGAAAGCAAAACTACTTTGTTTGACCTTCCAAAAGAGGACGATATCCTGACCCGTGCTGGGCACTGAGGAAATACATCAACTTAAGTTCACGCTGTGGATCGCTGGATCGGATTTCACCATGGATGAAGCGGAGTCCAGCACGGGATCGTCACATGTGGTTGCTGCTAACCCGCCGGCTGTGCCATTCTCAAGCCTGTCCACCGCCACTCACTCAAGCCAGCCTCCACTCACTCTAGGCCACTGGCCTCCACTTAATCAAGGCTGCGGTGTGTGACGCTGTTTCGTTGTGAAAGCAAAACTACTTTGTTTGCCCTTCCAAAAGTGGACAAGTCTAGAAATCAGTGGTTAAGTTATATTTACAACACTATTCCAGAACAGTTTAACCCAAATATTCAACTTTGTAGTGAGCTTTTAAAAAAAAAAATGCGTTTCATAAAGGTGGGGCATAGAGGAGAAACAATAATGTACAGTATGTGGAAAATGTGTTTTTTAACCTTAAACTCCATAAACACATTTCATTACATCAAATACACAAAATAATGTTCTTTTTAGCAGCATCACATGACTCCTTTAATGAACTTTGACTGGAGTTTCTTTTCAGTAATTCAAAGCCACTAGGGGGCATAAAATCAATATGCAAAGACATCAGACAACTAAATATACATGCAATATACATCCATCTATCCATATCATGAACAAATGCAAGTTTACTGTATACTGTGTTCAGTTTTTTTATTTATTTCTTTACTGAGGAACCTTCTGTAATAAGATTTTGCTCTCTGTTCTTTGTGTCATTAGTGTAAGATTAGACTGTAACGTCTCCAGCTCTGTGTCTGTGAAGAGCAACCAGTCGAAAGGTGGCATACCAAACTTCAGTGAGAAAAAAACATCATCTACAAAAAGGTATTTTGTATGTTTCTCCAGCATTAACAAGTGCATTTCTGTGAAGGATGAGAGACCAAGAGTGTGTGCAGATATCAGACATGAGAAATCTCCTGTAGTAAATAGGGCTCGAAATATTTTTTTTTTAACTTGGTAGCACTGGTGCTCCCAACTTCAAAAAGTTAGAAGCACCAGCAAAAGCGTAGGAGCACTCACCAAAAATTAATGAGCACTACAACTACAAATTATATATTAACAGATTCTATCCTTACATTCTTAACTTCAATGCAGATTTTAGATTGGTTAATATTAGCTGTCAATCCCTCAGTCACTGCTTTCCACTAACTACCGTGAGAAAAAGAAAGGGCTGAAGAAGACAGAAAATGAAAAGAACACTGGCAGATTTATTTTGTAAACAACCTAAAGCTAATCTGAGTTTGGTTAAACATGGAAAGAGATCTCTTCTTTGGTGAGGGTTAGGTTGGTGTATGCGGTGTTAAATTTTACATTCAGCTCTGCCAATCACGCGGAATGGCTGGCAACTAGGGGTGTGTGATATTTAGGGGTGGTGTTGGCGCAGTGGATAAGACACATGCCTGTGGTGTGAGAGACCCAGGTTTGAATCCACTGTGAGACACCAATGTGTCCCTGAGCAAGACACTTAACCCCTAGTTGCTCCAGAGGTGTGCGACCTCTGATATATATAGCAATTGTAAGTCGCTTTGGATAAAAGCGTCAGCCAAATGAATAAATGTAGATGTAAATGTAAATTTACAAGAAGAAAATATCTCTAATATCTCTAATATTTTCTGGAATTTTATCGATAACAATAATTTTACAGAGTGTTAATGTGGCATATCCACTGAAAGAAATGGAAGTGATAATGCTGGCTCCATATCCTGCAAAGTGTCCCTGCACAAACTATTAGATATAGCATACATTTGTCTAGGTTTAAACATTGTTATATGCTTGAACTTTTTCTATCTATAGATTTTAGGCAAGTCGTGATAATTTAAGAAGGCTAAATTTGTCAAATATAGGCTATGATCAGCTCACTGTCTGCCGCTGGCTGCTTGGTTGTTACTTAAAAAAAAAAAAAAAAAAATTATATTTAACTAACAAAAAATGCTCCAAACGTTTTTCTAAGTTAACTTAATAAAAAAAAGAAATGAAATACAATCACTTTGCTATTACATACAAAACTGAACTATTTTTATAGCTGAAACCGTAGTATAAGCTGTTTAGGAAGGAGGGGAAAAAA
Organism: Carassius auratus; assembly: GCF_003368295.1. Taxonomy (NCBI): domain Eukaryota; kingdom Metazoa; phylum Chordata; class Actinopteri; order Cypriniformes; family Cyprinidae; genus Carassius; species Carassius auratus. The sequence goes on from NW_020528767.1 coordinate 40,232, forward strand.
AGACTGGCTCAGGCGGTAATTCTTATAAGCTGTCGGACATTGGCTGGGCTAGGGCTTGAGCATCTCGGCCTAAATTTGAGACCCGTGCAGGGCTCTAAGTCTTATTAATCCACCACCAGGCAAGCGGATCAGAGTGCAGATCAAGGGCTTCCTCCTGCAAATGCCTTGCGACTTCAGTTTCTGCACAGATTCTTTTTGGGACCGAACTGGATTGAAAAAATCCCAAAAAACATTTATTATAATGATGATGTTGAAAACACAGAAAATAGAGATCTAACGTTAGTCAATAACCCGCTGTGGTTAGTCATCTTTTCTAGATTCTGGTCAAATGTAGGCTACTAAAAAAATAAATAATAGTATAATTTTTTCACGTTTTTCATGTCTTTATTGTCACTTTAGATCAATTTAAAGTATCCTTGCTAAATAAAAGTATTAATTTTCTATAATTTATTTTCTGAAAAATACAAATATACTGACTAAGCTTTTGAATGGTATAGTGGATCACGCTACAAAAGCTTTTTATTTCACATAAATGCTAATCTTTGGATTTTTCTTTTCAAAGAATCCTGAAAAAAAAAAAAATACTCAACTGTTTTAAATATTGATAATAATAATAATAATAATAATAATAATAATCAAAATAATAAAAAAAAAGGTTTCTTGAGCAGCAAATCAACATATTAGAATGATTTCTGAAGGTTGTGAAACTGAAGACTGGAGTAATGATGCAGAAAATCCAGCGCTGCATCACAGAAATAAATTACATTTTAAAATTAAAATCGAAAGCAGTTATTTTAAATAGAAAAAATATTTCACAACATTACTACCTTTGCTGTACTTGGGGTCAAATAGATACAGGCTTACTGTTCAAAAACTGTTGACTGGAATATAGATTTATAGATACAGAAATGGTATACTGTAATGTTTATATTTAAAGTACAGACCAAAAGTTTGGACACACATTCTCATTCAAAGAGTTTTCTTTATTTTCATGACTGTGAAAATTGTAGATTCACACTGAAGGCATCAAAACTATGAATTAACACATGTGGAATTATATATGGAATTATATACATAACAAAAAAACTTTATTTTCTTTTGTTAGGTAATTTATCTGGGTTTAAACTTTAGAAAGCCCCTGTTTTGTTTGTTATTTTGGCCTGGCCCTCTCCTGACGATTTGGTTATTATTAAAACTTGTTTTGTTAGTTTGTTGATCATTTGTTTGCTTTATAAATATTTGGATACTTTTTATCTAAATAAAAGAAACGTTAAGTAAGCATACTTTTCTTCAGTTTTCTTGTGTTACAAGGTGTAAAGCAAAAGGTGTTGTGTAGCCTTCTGGATCTAACTTGATGAGAGGTATTTAGAGCTGGGATAGACGGAAAGGAGTTTTCTCACATTTATTTATTTATGTTACAACACTTGTTACTCCCCCTTGAACCCCCCCTAGACCAAAAGAGGGCAACGTAACAATTGGGGGCTCGTCCATTTGTATTGTATTATCGTTTTTTTTTTTTTTTCCAAAGTAGGCTACTACTAATTTTTCCCGTGACAAATGGCTCGTCCTTACTAATATTGTGGATTTGTTACTTGTTTGCAAGCAATTCTACTTTTGTGAGTACTACTTCTTTTTCTTGATTGCTGGCTGTTTTCTTCTTTGGGTGAAACAGGAAAGTATGTTGGGCGATTATAAAATGGAATTTGATCTGGTTTCATTTACTCTTGCGCTGTCTACTGAAGTCTTTAATCGCTGTAGAAAGAAAGATCTTATTCAGATAGCAGAATTTTTTAACATTGTCATTATCAAAGAAGCTACCAAACAAGTCATTAAAGAAGAGTTGTATGACAAATTGGTAAGCGATGGAATCTTGCAGAGACCGAGTGATAATAGTGAGGTGGCAGAACAACAAGCCACAGCAATTAATTAAAGAGGTAGGTAGTTTAGGTCAACCTGAAACTGAGGCTATTGCTTTTCAAGACCCTAGGTTAACACTGAGGTTAAAGGAGTTAGAGCTGGAAATAAAGAAGCAAGAGTGTGAAGCTCAGATGATTAAATTGAGAACCGTTGAAGCAGAGACTGAAAGGGATATTAAGTTGCAAAAATTGGCTTTAGAATCTCAGCGTGCAGCTCTACAACCAACCCCTTTTCTGCGTACCAGCACTTCAATTTCCTCTCCTACATTGACAGCAACTAGTCCTTTGTCTCAGGGGGATAGCCATGTGTCTACTACAGTTCCTTTTGACCCCAGTAGATACCTTAAAATAGGAATCTACTTCCGCTTCTCTGAATGGTGGTACTAGTTTGTCACATTTGAGCGAGTCGCAGGAAAGTTAGGCTGGCCAAAAGAGATGTGGGCCCTATTATTGCAATGTAGCCTTAGTGGAAACGCACAGGAAGTCTGTTCTGCTCTACCAATCGAATCTTCTCTCGACTATGATCTAATTAAGGCAGCGGTTTTACGTGCATATGAACTTGTCCCTGAAGCATATCGGCAAAAGTTTCGGAGACATGGGAAAACAGCCAGGCAGTCTTACGTAGAGTTTGCAAGGGAGAAAAAAATCCTCTTCTAAAGTGGTGTCTTTCTAGCAAGGTAACAACTCTGGAACAGTTGAAAGAGTTAATCATGCTAGAAGACTTTAAGAATTGTGTGCCAGAGAACGTGGTGGTTCATTTGAACGAACAAAAAGTTGCTTGCTTGTCTAACGCTGCTGTCTTGGCTGATGAGTTTGTATTAACGCATCGTACTGTTTTTGCTGCAGCATGGCAGCCAAAATTTGCCATGCCATATGCAGTCGATACGCTGAATGCAATGCCTCATGTAACCCGCCCTGCTAGAACTGAAAATTTCATGAAAGGTGCTCGTAAATTTAAACCTGCAAATAGTGAGAGACGAGAATGTTTTTACTGTCTAAGCCCTGAACATTTGATTGCGGACTGTCACCAGTGGAAGCAGAAGGGTTTGAAAACAAAATGTAGCACTTGCTCAGTCCTTACCAAAATTAAGCCCAGCTGATGTAGAAAGTTACCAGCCATTTCTTCTAGAGGGCATGGTTTCTATATTCCCTGATGCTGAGTTTAAGCCAGTAGTTATGCTTCAAGATACTGGAGCTTCGCAATCCTTCATTCTCGAGCATAGTTTACCATTTTCTGCTGACACGTACACAGGATATGATGTGTTGGTGCGAGGTATTGAGATGTGTTGTGCTAATGTACCTTTGCATACGGTTCACTTAAAGTCAGGTCTTGTCAGTGGAGCTGTTAGGCTGGGTGTCCGCAAACAGTTACCGGTCAAAGGTATTGACTTAATCATTGGGAATGATTTAGCAGGTGGCGAAGTTTTTCCCTCTCCAATTGTGTCATATACCCCAAGTGTCAAGGAGCAGTCTAATCTTGTTACCTTGTATCCTTCAGCATTCCCTTCATGCGCAGTGACCTGTGCACAAGCACAAAAATTCAAAGATGTGGTGGATCTTGCTGATTCCTTTCTTGTCCCTGACATTACTCCATGTGAGTATATGCTGTCTACAGAGTCTGCGATTACGCCTGATCCCAGTTCGGAGTTAAAAATTCCCTTAAAAGTGAGTCGAGAACATTTGATAGCAGCACAGAGAGAAGACCCAACGCTGGCTAAGTGTGTTAAAGCTACAGATCTTAGGTGAATGCCTAATTCTGGGGTAATGTATTTCTGGGATCATGAACTACTGATGCGTAGATGGAAACCAGACGAAGATGATGAGAACTGTCAGTTGGTGCAGCAAATAGTTTTGGCTTCTATCTATCGAACACATGTATTGAAGCTGGCTCATGAACATGTAATGTCCGGTCATCTAGGCGTAACGAAGACCTTTTGTAAAGCTTGCAAAGTTTGCCAACTTGATCATCGATTGTGTGGGCCCATTGCCCAAGTCCAAGGCAGGACATCAATACATGTTGACTATTATGTGTGCTGCAACACGCTTTCCTGAAGCAGTTCCATTACGCAACCTGAAAGCCAAAGCAGTTGTGAAAGAGATGATCAAGTTCTGTTCCACTTTCGGTCTGCCAAAAGTAATCCAGACAGACCGTGGTACAAATTTTACATCAAGAATGTTTGAACAGATTCTGAAGGAGCTTGACATAAATCATCAATTATTTAGTGCTTACCACCCAGAGTCACAAGGTGCGATTGAGAGATTTAATCAAACTCTTAAAACAATGTTGCGCAGCTACTGTGTTGAGACGGGAAAAGATTGGGATGAGGGTCTCCCATTTCTTCTGTTCGCCGTGAGAGAGACGGTACAAGAGTCTCTAGGATATAGTCCAGCTGAACTTGTCTTCGGTCATGTGGTGCGTGGACCGTTAAAATTGTTGAGCGAGCAGCTGTTGACTGAACACCCAATACCGGTAGCTATCCCTGACTATGTCCAGTCGCTCCGCCAGAGACTTCAGAGTGTTTGTGAAGTGGCGGTAAAACACCTTGAAACAGCACAAGGCAAGATGAAAGCACGTTTTGACCAGAAGTGTGTTAAAAGATCTTTCCAGCCTGGTTATTCGGTTCTAGCTTTGCTACCCACTCCTGGTTCTGTGTTTCAGGCGAAGTTTAGTGGTCCCTATATTGTCAAGAAGAAAGTGAGTGACACAAATTATGTCATTGATACACCTGACCGTAGACATAAAAGCCGTTTGTGCCACATCAACATGCTGAAAGGGTATGTGACTGCACAATATGAAAGTGAAATAAAATGTGATAAACCTGCAGATGAAATGAACTGTGAGATGGCAACAGTGTCAACAACCACTGCCGCTTTGGTTACCAACTATACCATGGAAGAAGACGGATTGTGTAGCAGAGAAGTGCAAATTTCTTCCACACGGATACAGAACTCTGCCATTCTACATAACCTCAAGAGTTAACATGCTCATCTTGGTGAAAGTCAAGCTAAGGAACTGACTGATTTACTGCATAAATACCCTAGTCTGTTCTCAGATGTACCTGGTAAAACTGCAATGTGTTCCCATGACATTGATGTTGGAAATGCATCCCCGATCAAACAGCATCCTTATCGAGTCAATCCCCAAAAGCGTAACATAATGAAGGCTGAAGTGGAGTATATGCTGCAGAATGGATTCTCTGTGCCCAGTCAAAGTCCCTGTAGTTCGCCCTGCCTCCTTGTGCCAAAACCGGACTCCACTTATCGCTTCTGCACTGACTTCCGTAAAGTCAATACCATAACTAAAGCTGATTCCTTCCCGCTTCCTAGAATGGAAGATTGTGTAGACCGGGTGGGTAATGCAACATTTGTAACGAAGCTAGACCTCCTGAAAGGATACTGGCAGGTACCTTTAACTCCACGTGCATCAGAAATCTCAGCTTTTGTCACTCCAGACAATTTTCTACAGTAGTCAGTTTTTTTTTTTGGGATGCGAAATGCTCCCGCCACATTCCATCGTTTAATGAATAATGTGTTGGCAGGTGTGAAAAACTGTGAAGTGTATTTGGATGACGTGGTTATCCATTCACATACCTGGACGGAACATCTTTCTACCCTTGAGAATGTTTTTCAGCGTTTTGCTGATGCCTCATTGACCTTGAACCTTGCCAAATGCGAGTTTGCAAAAGCAATGATCAGCTACTTGGGTAAGCAAGTTGGGCAGGGAATGGTGAAGCCTGTCGAGGCTAAAGTTGCAGCTATCCTAGAGTACAAGTTTCCCTCTAACAAACGTGAATTGCGCAGTTTCCTTGGGATGTGTGGGTATTATCATGCTTTTTGCCCAAACTTTTCCTCCATTGTCTCACCACTAACTGATCTGCTAAGTACTACAAAGAGGTTCATCTGGACACCCAGTTGTGAGTATGCTTTTAATGCAGCAAAAGACTTATATCATGTGGTGAAACCTGTTGTCTGAGTACAACCATTTAGACTGTGTGAGTTTAAATGTTTAAACCGTGTAGAGAGACGGGTGCCAATTTATTTGGATTATCCATCCCTAAACTTTTCTCCTGTTTATGTCTTGTTAGTCAGGGAGAGAGGTAAGATGACTGTCTTTATTTTTCTTTTCTTTTGTTAGGTAATTTATCTGGGTTTAAACTTTAGAAAGCCCCTGTTTTGTTTGTTATTTTGGCCTGGCCCTCTCCTGATGATTTGGTTATTATTTAAACTTGTTTTGTTTGTTTGTTGATCATTTGTTTGCTTTATAAATATTTGGATACTTTTTATCTAAATAAAAGAAACTTTAAGTAAGCATACTTTTCTTCAGTTTTCTTGTGTTACAAGGTGTAAAGCAAAAGGTGTTGTGTAGCCTTCTGGATCTAACTTGATGAGAGGTATTTAGAGCTGGGATAGACGGAAAGGAGTTTTCTCACATTTATTTATTTATGTTACAACACTTGTTACTCCCCCTTGAACCCCCCCCTAGACCAAAAAAAGAGGGGAACGTAACAGCTGTTACTGGGGAAACCTCTATTTCTCGCGCTTTATGTCTATGCTTTAAAACATCTCCTACTGGCAACGAATGGATTTGCATTTTAATTTAAGTCCGCCTGATCCACTTTTGTTTGTTATCAAAAAATATCTACTCTCGTTATTGATTCTATTCTACTCTCGTTATTGTCGTTATTGATTCTATTTGAAAGTCGGAAGTTAAGTTAGGTCCACAAAAGGGTGCATGCGCAGTAACGTTTGTTTATGTTGTTGCCGTTGAAACTGTTTATAGGTAAGTAATGATAATTTGTAACTGATACGGAACTTAATAGGTAGCCAGTGCAGAGACTGTAAAATTGGGGTAATATGATCATATTTTCTTGACCTCGTAAGGACTCTAGCTGCTGCATTTTGGACTACCTGTAGCTTGTTTATTGACGAAGCAGGACAACCACCTAGAAGTGCATTACAATAGTCCAGTCTAGAGTAGAGATCGACCGATATGGGTTTCTCTATAGCCGATGCCGATGTTAAGAGGTCCGGGTCAGCCGATGGCCGATATGTGCTGCCGATTTTTAGGGCCGATATCTTGAAGTTTTCCCCTTCATTTGCATGCTAAAATGTCACACTAATAATAAGTGGATGCTCAACATTTCTAAACTTATCATCATTTATTGAGCACTGACTTGAACCATCTCTCGAATCTTAATTTTGTGCACTGCACGGTATTAAAATAAAAAATTAATCCAAAGTTAACCAAACAAATCAATAAACTGACCAAGTATTAAATATATAAAACAGGTTTTTATATATATATTATATATATATATGTATGTGTGTGTGTGTGTATATGTATGTCAATCATTTACATAAAAGTTTTAGAGCATTTATCAAGTAGAATTTCTCAAGTTTGTTGGAACATAAATGTTAACTTAAATATACATTTAAATAAATACAATTTTAGAAATAAAAATCAATTAAACTGAAAAATATAAAAAATTAAATATATAAAAAATAAATAACAGTAGTGCTGCAAACACACTAGCAACCAGCAACATTTGTGTTTGCTATAAATGTCACAGAACATCTAAAGTGCATTCTAATTTCAAACTTCGCAGTCTGTTCATTATTAAAATAAAGTACAGTTAACCAAACATATAAAAGGTTACACTGGTCAGTTTAAATAGACCGTAGTATACCGCTCCACTCTGCTGTTATGCACGTTTTTGCCGTGTGGTTTACTTTAAAAAAAAATATATATATATATTTTAGTTTAACATTCAGATACATTGCGAGTATGGAAACATTTGGAAATGTGCAGAACAAGACGTGAGCAATAACCTCCAAATACATCTAGTCAAACTCACGCTCGCTCGTCCTCGTATGGATCATTTTTCGGATCAGCAAAAAAAAAAGGCCAAGACAAATAAACATACGTTTTGTCTTTTTTATTAACATTAAATTATTAAATTAAAATATATGAAATCAACTTAAAGCGCACATGGCATAATATATTTTTAACATAATAGCCGGACTTCTCATCTCCCAGTCTGCTGTGATGAAGTGAGCAGTTATCGTCACATAGCTCTCCGTCCCCCTGGACGTTCACCCTTCTGTCGTGAGCGCAACAGAGGATGCTCGGGATAGTTCATTCACAACTTTTTTCTTAAAGATCTGGGACAATCTTTTCGCTGAAGTGGGTGCGCGACGGGATGTCATAATAACATGGCTCTACGCACCGTCACGGTTTTACACTCTAACCTCATCCTTCATCATTATAATTTGACAGGGAAGCCAAAATGCGCGAGGCGTTCAAGCGCCTCCGTTCCTCTGCTCGCCATGACCAGTGTGGACTGAACATGCGCAACTTTTTTTTTTTCATAAATTAATCCGCGGGGCACGTGTGTGCCGGACCGAAGATATTGCTCCGAACGGATCACGGATCAATGATGATCCGTTGCACCACTACTATGGTGTCATTTGAAAACATTGCAGTTAGGTTTTAAAATACAACAACGAGCACCAAGAAACCATTTAAAGAGGTGCATTCAGCAGTTTCCTTGACGGGAAACAGTCAACAAAGTAAAATGATCTCCAACGTATGGCGTGCTCTCTTCATTTTATTAAATGATCATAATCACATCTATTCATTTTACAGTCCTGCTACTAGCATTTTATTAAGACTAAAACCCCTTTAATTCGGGTGAGAAAGCTTTTTTTTTTTTTTTTTCAAGTGGCTTTTGCACATAATAATAATACCTTTGCAGACGCATTTTGCAGCATTAAGGTTATTAATTGATCGTTAATTTAAACTGCGGTCGATCATGGAAATGATCGAATATTGACATCCCTAAATACAAATGAGTTGGATGAAAAACTGGTTATTGTCTCGATCAAACCATGATTCCGAACAAATCTCATTCACCGTTCTGAGCAGCTCCAGGACAGCTGTCTCTCCAAGCGCGGTGCTGTCTGTGAGCGGGGTGGAGAAACGGAGGCCTCAATCACGCTGCAGTGTTTGTAAGAGCTGACAACTTCTCCACCCCATTTACAGAGTGAAATTCTCTGACTACCTTTATCTCCCAGGACTGTTGTTGAATATTCCAAATGTTTTGGCTTGGGGTGCTTCACATGAGGCAGCAGCAGCGCACCAATAACACGGGGCTGCCTGCCGACGTGCCTGACTTTAAATCGGCGCTACTGAACCCGGATATCGGCCGATGCCGATATATCGGGCCGATATTTGTCATTTTTTTTATATATCGGCCGACCGATATATCGGTCGACCTCTAGTCTAGAGGTCATAAATGCATGAACTAGCTTTTCTGCATCAGAAACAGATAACATGTTTCGTAGCTTGGCAATGTTTCTAAGATGGAAGAATGCAGTTTTTGTAACATTGGAAATATGATTTTCAAAAGACAAATTGCTGTCTAATATAACACCCAGATTTCTGACTGTAGAGGAAGTACCAGTACATCCATCTAGTTGCAGATTGTAATCTACACGATTCTGTGTAGTGTTTTTTGGTCCAATAATTAATATCTCTGTTTTATCCAAATTTAATTGGAGAAAATTATTTGTCATCCAATCTTTTACATTTTTAACACACTCTGTTAGCTTAGATAATTGAGAAGTTTCATCTGGTCTCGTTGAGATATATAGCTGAGTATCATCAGCATAACAGTGGAAGCTAATTCCGTATTTTCTAATAATATTACCAAGGGGCAACATGTATATTGAAAATAGAAGGGGACCTAGGACGGATCCTTGTGGCACTCCATATTTTACTGATGATAAATGAGATGACAAAATGGTAGCGATCGGACAGGTAGGATCTAAACCATTTTAGAGCCTGCCCTTGAATACCTGTATAGTTTTGTAATCTATCTATGAGTATGTCATGATCTATGGTGTCGAACGCAGCACTAAGATCAAGTAAGACTAGAAATGAGATGCAGCCTTGATCCGACGCAAGGTGTAGGTCATTTGTAATTTTAACAAGTGCAGTTTCTGTGCTATGGTGGGGCCTAAAAGCTGACTGAAATTCTTCATACAAATCATTTTTGTGCAGGAAGGTGCTCAATTGAGCAGACACAACTTTTTCTAAAATTTTAGACATAAATGGAAGATTTGAAATAGGCCTATAATTTGCCAGTACACTAGGATCTAGTTTTGGTTTCTTAATAAGAGGCTTAATAACTGCCAGCTTGAATGGTTTTGAGACGTGACCTAAAGATAACAACGAGTTAATAATATTGAGAAGCAGTTCTTCGGCTACAGGTAACAACTCTTTCAGTAATTTAGTGGGTACAGGATCTAATAAACATGTTGTTGGTTTAGATACAGTGATAAGTTTATTTAGCTCTTCCTGTCCTATAGTTGTAAAGCACTGCAGTTTATCTTTGGGTGCGATGGATGAAACTGAAGTGTTAGTCGCTGTAGAATCTACATTCGCTATTGTATTTCTAATGTTATCTATTTTATCAGTGAAGAAATTCATAAAGTCATTACTATTTAACGTTGGTGGAATATTTGAATCGGGTGGCGTCTGGTAATTTGTTAATTTAGCCACTGTGCTAAACCAAAACAATCCAAGGTTTTTATTATTTTCAATGAGTTTGTGGATATGCTCTGCCCTAGCAGTTTTTAGAGCCTGTCTATAGCTGGACATACTGTCTAACTTCCAAGTTAGTTTTTCTCCATTTGCGTTCAAGACTACGAGTTTCTTTCTTGAGAGAGTGAGTATTACTGTTATACCATGGCACAGTACCTTTTTCTCTAACCTTTTTCAATTTGATGGGGGCAACAGTTTCTAATGTATCTAATGTATTAACTTTATGTAAACAATATGGAAACAAAAATACACAAATATACAATTAACCATCATAAATTGTGCAGGGCTTTTACTTTGAGGTTGATATACAGGGGGATGAATTCTCTTAAGAGTTCTCTCTCTCTCTCACACACACACACACACACACACAGAGAGAGAGAGAGAGAGAGCGAGAGAGATAGAGAACTCTGAAGAGAAGAGAGGGAGAGACTGAGTGAGTGAAGAATAATGCACAGTGCATGTGGACTGTATTTATGATAATACACCAGTGCAGGCAATTTGAGACTCCATGTTTTTGCCGTTTTAGGCGCGCCACCGAAGACAAGAAGAACATAAGAAGTGTTCAACTCAGAACTCGCACGCAGACAACATCCAGTCAGAAGCAGATTGAGTTCTGTTTTGCGGCTTTGAGTTTAATTAATTCTGTCTGTCCTTTTAATATCAAGCATGTTCTGCTCTTTACTGTATCATTCATAATGGCCCTACCCGCTGAAAGCTGTATGGAAAAAGTGAAAGTAACTGGCTAAATGTTTCATACTGGCTCTTTAAGTATATGTTTTCAGTCCTGTCTCTTTTTTTTCTGCTGTTAAAAACAATATTTTTTTCCTGCTATTACCACAAACTTACAAGCTACCTGGCAGCTTGAGTTTATCAGCTCTATGTTATCATAGATAAGTCAGTGGTTTGCTATCGTGACTCTCGCAAACAGCACTGAAGGCGCACTGAAATTTAATCGCTGATCTCTAGTGATGTATTATGTTTTTGTAATGGATCATTTGTTGGTAAAAGGTGAGAGATCTTGCGAGCCACATGATTTTTGTCAAAGAGCCAGGTGCAGCTCACGAGCCATAGGTTCCCAAACCCCGGGCTAGGGCTTATATTTGAGACCTGTGCAAGGCTCTAATCTACTTTATCCAACACCGTTTTGTTCTCTGTTGTTTTCTGTGAGCATGCTCTTAACATAAGCATTTATGTAACTTTCACTATCAAAAAAAGTGCAGTGTACTTTGCAGTCAATAGGACATTCACAAACCACATAAGAAGAAACCATCAGCGCTGTTTTACAACAGGGTCTGCAGCTTATACTAAACCTCTGTTTGTTTAGTTAAATGTGCGATACTTGCATTGCCTTGGTCATTGTACGAGTGTCTGGATGCAGTCTCAGATGAAAGTCTTGATGGTTGAAGGGTTTAGTGGTTTTGGGCTTGCAATCATGTTCTTCTGGGTTTAAAGAGTGATTTGTAAGTTTTTATTCAAACTTGTTGGGGATTGAGAAAGTTTTCTCCCAGATGAATGTGATGAGAGAAGAGCGCAGAGCTAGAGAGACATCAGCTGAAATATGAGGATTTTTGCTGAATGGAAAGACAAGGCACAACTTAGGGGTCCTTAGAAGACTTCTAGCTCAGCATTCTCATCTTCTCAAAAAAAAACAAAAAAACAGAAGAATCAAAGAACCATTGGAGATCTACACTTTTGGATGGAAATCTTACAACTCTTTGTCTTTGAGCAACTGGATTAGCTGTTGATGTACAAACTATTAACGATTCTTAGAACACTTTGTTGCATTGGTATCAACATATAATGTACACTCTCATTTATATAATAAAAAATATGAATTCAAAGAGAACAAACATGGTAGGGTAGATTACATGAACGAGTGGTTCGATCATAAGCATGCATAAAACAGTATACAATACAAAAGACAATATACAAGAACAGTAATAATATACACAATTACCTGGGGATATACATGATAGGAGGGTAAAATAATGGATTGTCTGTGAATGAATACGGGGGAGTCCATTTCTATGAGCATTATGTGTCTTTCATATCAAGTCAAGTCAAGTCACCTTTATGTAGCGCTTTAAACAAAACAGATTGTGTTAAAGCAACTGAACAACATTAATTAGGAAAACAGTGTGTCAATAATGTAAAAAGGACACTTAAAGGCAGTTCATCATTGAATTCAGTGATGTCATCATGCAGCTCAGTTCAGTTTAAATAGTATCTGTGCAATCATTTGCAATCCTATGGGTAAAGGAAGTGAGCATTGCTCTGCTCACATTCCTTTGAGCAATAAACCCATTGTTATCAGATGGTGGCCCTGGTAACTGAGCCTTTTGAGGTGTTATTTTCTTACGGGGGTTTGTCCACAGAACCCTAACACATAGCTGGCTTTTCTTTGAGTAAGGGGGTTTGCTGGACTATTAATTAAATATAATGCATCAATGTATGGCTGACTGGTCCAAATGCTACATGGAGTAGAATACAACAAGTGTAATTGTTTTTGGTTTTGACTAAACTTTTTGTGTAGCCCCATTCCAGACACGTATAATAAGTGACATAATAGTGATGCAGCAATTACGCCACCTTTTTGCTTGTAACTTCATAAAGCATGCACAGATTGTATACAATCACTCCATATTCCTCATGGGGTTATAACATAAAACCTCACAAATGCCCATGTAGCTAAGTAAAAAAAAAAAAAGGTTGCTTTCATGTAGCGTTTTTGCTCGTAACTTGAAGAAACGTGCTCAGATCTATATAAAAATGACACATAATTTGTGATGAGTGGGGCGGGGCTGAGAGCCATGGGAACGGGGCGGGAGCAGGCCGGTGGAGTGATTGGAAATGAGCGACACCTGCTCGACCCACCAGTCTCGAGTCCCACTGAGGAGATGGAAGGATATAAAAGAGGAGTGACGACAGTGAAGGACGAGAGAGGACCAGGCCTGGATTTTAGTTTGTGTTTTGGTTTTGGTTTTGTTTGTGTGCGCGGCGGTCATCCGTGAGGGGCTGTCATGCTGTTTTGTCTTTATTTTATTATTCAAGTCTTATTTGATTATCTGTCGATTCCTGTCTCCTCCTTCCCGTGAATATGAAGTTTGTACTGCATTACATAATTGTTTACAGCAGATTTTATGATTAGAAAGAGCCCAAGCTCAACATAATTCATCACTCAGATCTAATGATTTTCATTATGGAGTTTTATTACACGGCTCTGTGGAATATTTGATTCTGATTGGTCAGTCACCACAGTCACTTCCTTTGTGGAAGCTTTGCATTTGGTTTGCTAATAAAATATTACAAACCCGATTCCAAAAATTTTGGGACACTGAAGAAATTGTGAATAAAAAAGGAATGGAATAATTTACAAAACTCATAAACTTATATTTTATTCACAATAGACTATAGATAACATATCAAATGTTGAAAGTGAGACATTTTGAAATGTCATGACAAATATTGGCCTATTTTGGATTTCATGAGAGCAACATTCCAGAAAGTTGGGACAGGTTGCAATAAGAGGCCGGAAAAGTTAAATGTACATATAAGGAACAGCTGGAGGACCAATTTGCAACTTATTAGGTCAATTGGAAACATGATTGGGTATAAAAAGAGCCTCTCAGAGAAGCACTGTCTCTCAGAAGTCAAGAAGGGCAGAGGATCACCAATTTCCCCAATGCTGTGGTGAAAAATAGTTGAGCAATATCAGAAAGGGGTTTTTCAGAGAAATATTATAGAGTTTGAAGTTATCATCATCTACAGTGCATAATATCATCCAAAGATTCAGAGAATTTGGGACAGTCTCTGTGCGTAAGGGTCAAGGCCGGAAAACCATACTGAATGCCTGTGATCTTCGGGCCCTTAGACAGCACTGCATCACATACAGGAATGCTACTGTAATGGAAATCACAACATGGGCTCAGGAATACTTCCAGAAAACATTGTCGGTGAACACAATCCACCATGCCATTCACCCGTTGCCGGCTAAAAGTCTATAGGTCAAAAAAGAAACCATATCTAAACATGAACAGAAGCGCAGGCCTTTTCTCTGGGCCAAGGCTCATTTAAAATGGACTGTGGCAAAGTGGAAAATTGTTCTGTGGTCAGACGAATCAAAATTTGAAGTTCTTTTTGGAAAACATGTCAGCCAGACTGAAGAGAACAAGGATAACCCAAGTTGTTATCTGCTCTCAGTTCAGAAGCCTGCATCTCTGCATCTCAGACGTTTGCAGACTGTTATAAAAAGAAAAGGGGATGCCACACAGTGGTAAACATGGCCTTGTCCCAACTTTTTTGAGATGTGTTGATGCCATGAAATTGCCGGGCTTTATTCTGCGATAACAACCATTTGGATGTACATTATCCCTTACATAACAGGGCTGGTGACTAACAAAATACATGTAACGGCATTATGTATTTAAAATAAAAAATATAAGTAACTTTATTTTGTAATTACATTTTAAATAGGTGGTAATCAAATTACAGAAACATCTGAAAAGTATTTTAGATTACAATAGTGATTACTTGAATTTTTATGTAATTTCTTAATTTAATATTTAAGTAAGCAGTCTGAGGATTTTAACCAATAAGTCAACTGATTCTCAGTTTAAAAAAAAAAGAAATAAATACTGTGCGCAGATGGCTGTTAATTTGTTAATTTAGCAACTCCTACACTCTAAAAAACTTTCAACCCAACTTTGGGTCAGATATGGACAAACCCAATCATTGGGTTACATTTTTCATTTAAACTTTTAACTCAAAAGTTGGGTTAGTCCATATATGACCCAAAGTTGACCCAACCCAAAACTATTTATTAGAGCGCATACATGCTCGTCATCATGACACAAAAATGAACGACACAAAAGAAAGCTATTCGCATTATGCATTTCTCTCGTGAAAATACAAAGACTATTTTATTTATAAATTCGAAAAGGAATTTATGGCACATTTTCAATCTGAGTATGAACAGTTAACACAAACTATGGAGCATATAGTAAAAACAATTGCACAAATTGTCTTCAACAATACAGTGCAAAAACTGTGCAAATGATTCACAAACTGCACACAAAATGAGTGAGAAATATTCAGAGTGCAACAGTGCAACTATCTTTATGAACTGTATAATTATATAATGATTTACTTAGTATACATAATGTACATAATATAAATGATCGATCCGTTGGCTGTAATCTGTGTCAGAATCAATTTTACCGAGACATCGCCTAGCGACCCATGACATAAATCCAAGTGCTTTATCAGATATGTAATACTGTTTCATCCTTGTTTTTAATTTGTTTTATGTCAAAGTACTCTGTCGAGTGTTTTTTCTCATGCAAATGTGTTATTGTGTGTTTGTATTCATGCACTCAGGACAGTCTTTACTTTCACTTTGTTTTCATTCATTTTCTAAAGCAATATGTTTAGTAGTTCAAAAGACTACTTATTGGTTTAATATGGGACAGTTTGAACCAATCTGGCCACGGGGTGGGACTAAGCATCAACAATCATTTCTGTTTGGCTCAGAGGAACGAAAGCATTGGTTTCAGTGTTGTCAAAATACAATGACGTAATCACATACACTACATCGCCTCTGAATATCCAAAATTAGAGAAATAGGATATCTCTGAAACAAATCTCTGCTTTACATCACTTTTTAAAGCATTCAGATTGGATTAGTGATTCAAAAGTTATTTAACATTAAAGAATAACAGTTATTTTTAGCTGCGGGCGGCTGTCTCGGTCTTTGAGGTTTAAGCGCTAAGGTCAATTGTTATCGGGAAAGCCGGCCCAGAACTTTACACACAGGCAAACACGGCATGTGTAACGCAGGAAAGCACGTTCCTATAGCCTAATAAAGTATTGTAGTTACCAATATTATTAGTGTTATGCGTTACTTGACTTCATTACCCAAAAAAGTAATATAAATACTGTAATCCATTACTTTGTAACTCGTTACCCCCAACACTGTTACTTGCTTTGGCAAATGAGCCCTGTCAATATTGACTTCTGTGTAGATAGCTTCTCCATAGAGAGGATTATCAGTGAAGCAATCTCTTTAAGTTTGGTCCATTCTTTAAACAAATCTATTATATAACTTGATGAACTGTGCCAGTTGTTTTGGCTACTTTTATGATATGTTTGGTGTGTTTGGATCAGTGGCTTAGCCAGGATTTTATTTTTGGGCGGGCCTGGGTAAAAGTGAGCAGGGACTATGCTAACTAATGAACAGAGCCCCGAACTGCGAACTCAAGGGTGGATGGGGGCTGGTTATGTTGCAATATTGTAAATATTTGTTTTAAACAAGGAAGGCGAGCCAATGGATACCACACAAGCAATGTCCAAACTTTGCTCAAGTGTTAGGCTACACGACGATCTCAGTCCATTCACTAGAAAGTGAAAGTAAAAACTGATGGAGCTTTTGGCATCTAACGCTGTATTAATGCCGTATATTCTCTCAGAGACAACAAGAGACAAATCTCCTTCATATGCTGATAATGGTATAACCTATAGCTCAATGTTTTAATTTACTCCCCTAATATTTCTCTTATGTCTCGGAGTTAGGTTAGTGGGAAAAATAAAATAAATAAATAAAGAGAGAAGATACATGTTTCTGTTAACCAGGTTGTTTTTCTTTTTAAAAAAGTTGGTGCTTGAAATAAAAGTTGGTGCATGAACACATGAACACAAGGCAAGGGCACGACTGAATGACAGACATGAATTCACAAGGACTCCGTGACACATACAAAGACAGACTGGGTTAAATACACAGGGAGAGACAAACGCTATTGGAAAATTGACAGAGTGTAATGATAGATAACCAGTGACAGCTGGGTGCAATGATTTAGGCAGGGACGTGAGGAATGTGGTTAATGAAGTGACAGACACCGTGGGAAAGGAGGACATCTAGTGGAAACCCAGGAAACACAGCCCAGGCACTTTGACAATGAGGAGTAAGCTATCCTAATCATTTTTAAGTTTTTTTTTTTAATGAATAGGCCTGCAAGTTAGCAAACAGGTGCAGTTAATCGCCAGTGTCAGTCACAAAATTTATATAGACCTAGGCTATATATATCGTTATCCAGGCTGTTCCAGGCATGCATATATATATATATATATATATATATATATATATACACACACATATAAAATATTAGGGGTTGAAAGACTTTAGAATTTTTAAAGTCGACCTTTATGTGACGAAATTCGAGTCGAAGTCGACTAGTCGGTGATGGCGTCACTAATGAACAAATAAGTCTGGAGACAAACCCCTTGTGCACAGCTGTGGCATATGATACAGTGCTGCCCACATGGCTATTGCTCCTATAAGAACAAATTTTTATCAGTTCTTTTGCCTTCAGGTCATTTTATTTCTCACAGATTTCTGCTCATTATAAATCAGATATAGATAAAGTAGCACAGTAAAGATTACATTTATATGAATGCATTAATGTGATAGATATTGTGTGTGAATTAATTATACATTGCAGTGTCTCTATAGTAGCAGAGATGCTGTGGGATTAGGTATGCTTGAACTTTAAATTTCTATGTTATTTTATTGAGAAATCACAGAACAGTGTTGACAGATCATTTCCGCACTGAATGATTCTGTGTGTGCGTGATCTGCATGTGACGTACAATCTACTGTCTGTAGCCTATGTGTGTGCATTACAGTGCAGCAGTGCATTAGATTAGAACCGCGATTAACTTACCTCTACAATAAGCTGTTTAGAATGTGTATTCTCCTGTTCAATTTCCAGCTTCCAGTAATATAATCACACATGTCTTGTGGGGCTTTCGGAGTATACATTTATTTGTCATCTTAACTGTTTGGAAATGGAGCATAAATGTGGAAGTCCTTCAAAGATTTATTATCCTGTTAGCACTCCATAGGACCAGCAACTAGTCAATTAGTCTGTGTAACCAACCCCTAATATAAATACTACTTTGTGAGGATGACTGACAAGAGCTAGCCTGGTCTTAAATTCCTTAGACACCGCATACCAAACGAATATGAACACCGACTGAAAACATGCCTTCAAACGAGCCTTCAAAATGGTCTCTCAGTTTGATTCACTAGTCTACACAATCATGGGAAAGACTGCTGATCTGACAGTTGTCCGGAAGACAATCACTGACACCCTTCACAAGGAGGGTAAGCCACAAACATTCATTGCTAATAAAGCTGACTGTTCACAGTGCTGTATCCAAGCATGATAACAGACAGTTGATATTACAGATTCTTTCGAATCTGTAAAGACTACTTTTATTTGTGTGCACTCACAATAAGAACAAAAATGTGAATGTGCAAACAAAACGTGCTTTTATAAAATAATGAAAGCAAACAGGATGAAACAACTACTAGTCGACCAGAAAAATCTTCAGTTGAGGTAAGACCTAGAAGCTCTAACAATGAATTTTTGAGTCTATCAACACACAGTTTGATCCAGATGCAGTTCAAATGTAGGGGAAATTTATCAAAAATAATTTCCCTCCTACCTTATTTACTTCCTGAGAAAATTAAATTTCAATTAAATAAACAATTAATTTCAAGTTATTTTATATAACTCTTTTCATGATACAAATCCTGAAGCTTGTGTAATTCCTAGTTACCACGGGATGTCAAATGGCGCTTTTCCATTGCATGATATGGCACGGTACGGCTCACGGTACAGTTCACTTTTGAGGGGTTTTCCATTGGGTACAGTACCACGTACCTGGTACTTTTTTTAGAACCACCTCTGTTGAGGTTCCAAGTGAACCGTACCATTACCAAACCGTGACGTGTAAACTCAGCTGATCACTGATTGTCCGGAGAGAAACGTCACTACCTGCGTCACTTTTAGCTGTGTAATAAACGGGATAATATACATCCAGCCACTTTGCGTCTGGGTCCTGTTGGGTTTATTCTGAGATAACTGGCTGGATGTACATTATCTCTTATGTATGTCACGCAGAAAAACACAACTCTATAAAATGTCCTCAAACTTGCTTGAAAGTGTAGATTTAAGCTCTTGCAAAAGTGTTGCAATGTCCATTTTCAATGAACCAAGAAGTCTGGCATGTTGTTCTGAAAATTCACCTTGCTTACTTTTAATTTTTGGGTTGTAGTACTGTTAGCCACATCCTTCCAATAGTAGGCATATTGATGTAATCTTCTAGCTATTGACTGTAACTTGTAAGCTTGTGTAACTTGACGAAAAAGTGAAAACAAATATAACCAATGTATGTTGCTCTATATAGTGATCACACTGCCAAAAAGAAAAAATCACAAATATCACAAAATATTTTGATATACATTTCATACTAGCACCCCAAAACCTATGCCTCCCCACTGATAGCTACTGCTTTTTTCCTCCTTTTTTATGAAATGTTTCCATGTGATTTGTGTAGTATTATGTTTGAAAATGCATTATTCTATTTTATTTTATTTGCCAACAGGCTTCAATACGAGAAATCAGATTCAGATTTCCAGACTCCTCTGAACCACAGTAATTTCATTGACAATCTCTTAGGGATCTTCCAGGTAGGAAAAGCACATTTTCATAAATGTTATAACAAACACATATACTGAAAAGGAGTACCACTTTACATTTCCTTTTAAGAGCATAAAATAAATAAAATAATAAAAATGGAAGAAGAAATCTGTTTTTGTGTACATTTAGTGAAAATTTTGTTTGTTTTTATCTTGTTTCTTTTTCAAATATTTTACCAAATATGGATGTGGATTTGGTTACATTTTATTATTTCTCGTTTTTTTCTTACTTCATTTGTAGGACCTTGAGAGCAAAATATTTAAATTTCTGAAGAATGAGCTGGAAAGGTTTAAGAAAATATTAAAAAAAAATAACACACACAACTTTGTGAAGGAGTTTAATGAAAACAGATGCAGTATCAAAGAAGCAGCTCTTGATCTCGCACTCTACTTCCTGAGAGAGATGAAGCAAAATGAAGCTGCTGATACTCTAGAAGGTATGACCACCTGTCACATTGTTACTTATAAATGTAGGAAAAAAATAAAGACAGTTTTTTTGTTTGTTTGTTGCTGTTTGTTTGTTTGTTCCTGTGTTTAGATGAGCTCGTCTTCATTCACCACTTAAAATGTAATCTGAAGAAGAAGTATCAGTGTGTATTTGAAGGAATTGCAAAGCAAGGTGACTCCATACTTCTGAATAACATCTACACAGATCTCTATATCACTCAGGGTTGTAGTGAACAGGTCAATACTGAACATGAGGTAAGACAGATTGAAGTTGCTTCCAGGCGTCACAAATCACAAGAGATACCAATTGAGTGCAAAAATTTGTTTGAAACATCTGAAGAAGACAAGCAGATCAGAACTGTACTAACAAAAGGAGTTGCTGGCATTGGAAAATCAGTCTCTGTGCAAAAGTTTATTCTGGATTGGGCTGAAGGAAAAGAAAATCAGGATATCAGCTTCATATTTCCTCTTCCTTTTCGGGAGATGAACTTAAAGGATGAAGAAAAACAAAGTTTGATGGACCTTATAACTCAGTTTTTCCCTGAGACAAAAAGACTGAACCTTACAAGAAGAAATAAATTCAAAGTCCTGTTCATTCTTGATGGATTGGACGAATGTCGTCTTCCTCTAAACTTTGAGGGTAATGAAACATGGCGTGATGTATCGTCACCAGCCTCTCTGGATGTTCTCCTGACAAACCTCATCAAGGGAAATCTGCTTCCTTCTGCTCTCATCTGGATCACCACCAGACCAGCAGCTGCCAGTAAGATTCCTCCTGACTGTATCAACCAGGTGACAGAGATACGAGGATTCAATGATGCACAAAAGGAGGAGTACTTCAGAAAAAGATTCACAGATGAGAATCTGGGCAACAAAGTCATTGATCATGTTAAAAAATCTAAGAGTCTCTTTATCATGTGCCACATCCCAGTCTTCTGCTGGATTTCAGCCACTGTTCTCCAGAATATTTTAGAGAAGAAAATAAATAATGATCCTAAAAATAATCAGACTGATGAAGTCTCCAAAACACTGCAAGAATCAAACACCGAAGACACTCCCAAGACTCTGACACAAATGTACACACACTTTCTCCGCTTTCAGATCCAGCAGAGCAGACGAAAGTATGATGGAAAATACACACCAGATGTTTCGTGGGATAAAGATGCCATCCTTTCACTGGGAAAACTGGCATTTCATCAGTTGGAAAGAAACAACCTGCTTTTCTATGACACCGACCTGGAAGATTGTGGTATTGACATATCTAAAGCATCAGTGTATTCAGGCATGTGTACCCAGATCTTTAAGGAGGAAACGGGGATTATTCTTGGTACCATGTACTGCTTTGTTCACTTAAGCATTCAAGAGTTCATTGCAGCCCTTTATGCACATCTGTTTCTAGACATCAACAAGAAAAGTGTGTTTGTTCAGGACTGTAGAAAACAGGGAAACAAAAATAAAACCATGATTGATTTGCTCAAGACTGCAGTGGATAAGGCACTTGAGAGTGACAATGGACACCTGGACCTTTTCCTTCGCTTCCTTCTCGGTCTGTCACTCCAGTCCAATCGACAACTCTTACAAGGACTGTTGACCCAAAAAGATGTCAGTGACCAGAGCAAAAAGGAAATAGTTCAGTACATCAAGCAGAAATTTGAAGCTAATCTGTCTCCAGAGAGATCCATCAATCTGTTTTACTGTCTGAATGAACTGAATGACCAAACTCTGGTGAAAGAGATTCAGACTCACCTTAGCAATGGAAGTCTGTCATCTTCTGATCTTTCACCTGCCCAGTGGTCTGCTTTGACCTTTGTGTTGTTGACATCAGAGAAGGAGCTGGAGGAGTTTGAGCTTCAGAAATTCAAGAAATCAGATGAGTGTCTCATTAGATTATCAGCAGTCATCAAAACCTCCAAAAGAGCTCTGTAAGTAATTTAAGATTTTTAGTCATGTTTTTTATTTTTATTTATTTTATTTTTTTTTCATCAAAAAATAAATTTATTCACATTGATCTATGGTGATTCTTTATTTTACATTGAGGAGGTAACTTTTTGTAATGGTATTTTTTAATCTTTATCTTTTTTTTATAGAATGCAGTAAAGTGGATTTAAAGTGTAATGCTAATAATTGTTAGCATTTATATTAAGTGTTATTGATTTTTAATTTTAAACCTTCCTTGTTTACTAAGCTTGTAATATAAAAAAATTGAGTTTTTATAACAGCGAAGCAGATTACTTAAAATGCATTTGTAAAACAGATAGATCTTGTCATTTATTCTGGTTGGTTGAGCTGCATTTATAAATTACTCTACAAACATAAACCTTTGACCACTGTTCCATGTTTTATGTATCTCAGCATAAATTGACTGTTTGCTTGTTATTTAATTAATGAAGTATGAGTGACCCCTACCGACATTATGTTGCATACTTCACCTTTAATTTTAAAACCATACCCTTCCCCATCAAAGACACTTCTAATTGTGATAACTGATTTTTTGCTTATTCGGTTCTTTTGTGCATTGGTCCTTGTGTGCATTGTAAAGGCCAGATATATGAAAACTTGAAACCATCAGCAATGCAGCAACTGGCTGTCATCAAGACAGGAATGTAATGACATTATATAATTAAAACTGAAAATCATACACCTGACAAAAATGTAACAAATTTCTACGTTTTTATTAGGAAACAGACAAGCAACTAAAATGACAAGTTATAATATCGTCCCTGTGGAATTATAAGGTTCTACAGTAGCTGCATTCCGAGTAGTTTTGGAGATATTGAGCTTCAAAATGTATGTGTTCCATTCGACTGTGTATATAGAACCTTATTGTTTTTTAAATAAAAAGTCCTATAATGTACACAACATTAAACAATCTAACACCTAATGTAAATACGTTGACACAGAATGAGAATATGTGTATAACTCAATTTTGACAAAAATGCCATCAGATAGAACATTATAATTCCAAGGGGACAATATATAAATGAAATGTGTACTGCTTTTCTTTTTTTCTTTTTCTTTTTTTTTTACATGATTCATATTAAAAATTTTATTTGAATGTTGTAATTAGGAATTAATTTATTTAAATTTACCTGGGAAGCAGATTTGTTACGTTTTTCTGGTCTTGTCAACTTACGTACTTACCTGCCATTATCATTGGTCTGCTTCAGCCAGCTCCTCGATCTGCTCCTTCTGTGGATGTTCACCACCAAACTCTAAAGAAAATCCCAGTTATCTCAGCTAAATTGCCATTATACAAATCTCACCTACTTACCATCTTTTTCCCTTGCTCATTTTTCACAGTTTACAGTATTCAATAAACCTTGATATGTGGATTTTGCCTGTGTTGTCTCCTTCTGCTGACAGAAGACCAGACTAAAATGCAAAGCCCTGCAGAGGCCCACACCTTCTGTAACCCAGATCCTTTCACTGAACTTGTGGAAGCACTTCGGCACTCACTACTCGCATCGACCTCATTCACGTTACTCTGCCTCTGCCACTCCCATTTCCCGATCACCATTCAGGTGAGGTGGAACAATGCAGTGGGTATTTGCTTCAATGTTCCCTTTACTTTATAATGCAGTCCAAACTTTTCTCCAACGATCATGCAAAATTGCTTACATCATCTTGCTACTATCTGGGCACACCTTACAATGGGAAAGATCTATCTGGGATGCCAACGGCCCAGTTATCTGATCACTATCTGCCTTTTTCAGCCATTTTAAAGAGGTCTTTGGCCAAGCCACTACATCATAATATGTCCATGACCAACTCTTCAGGCTGTGCCATGGAAAATTCTCCATGAATACATGTGCTCTTAAGTTTTGCATGTTAGCGAAAAGGTCACCACCTGGAATAAGATGGCGCTCTTCACCACTTTTCGCCAGGGTCTCAATGTGACAATATGTAAACAAATGATTACTTATGAAAAATTAATCCAGAAAGCCATCCAAATTTCACAGCGTCTAACAGTCTGTTCCGTTTGACCAACCCACAATGATTCTTCCATCCACTTCACCATCTTTCGCCCCTCTAGCACCAAAACCCATTCACTCATTTGGAGCATAATCGAAGGATTATTAATCACCTTTGTCTCTATTGAGTTGAGGGAAATCTTTTACCTGCCTATCCAGTACTGCCACCATGACCAGTAGTGAGTGCTATACAACTTCCACCTATAATCTCATCTTAGACAAGAATTGTGGTAGTAGTAAATTCCAATCATCAATCTGTATCAGCACAAGCCATACTCGATTCCGGATCTGCATGGAGCTTCATATCCCTCAACCTCCATCAAAGACTCCAACTTAAGAAAAAGTACTGGTCCCAACCATTAAATATCCACACGATTCTTGGGACACAGTGGGGCAGTTGGCTCATTCGCGTTTGCTAACTTGTGCTGGAGGGATCCACTGGTGATATCATCCTGGGACGCCCTTGGCTCTCACAACATTTGCTGGTGGTAAACTAGATTACTGGGGAAATCCTTCAGTGGAGTGAGTACTGCACACAAAATTGTCTTCTATTCAAAAGCCATTATCTACCCACCTCAGTGAACCTTAATCATCAACCTCCATCATTAATGTTAACTCCACCACTTATTTGAGAACCCAGAGACCAACAATGCTCCTGAGATACCCGTTGAATAAAGGGCATTCCAGAATGTCTTTAGCAAGCAGTCAGCCACCCAACTACTACCTCACCAGCCATGGGACTACACTATTGACCTGCTGCATGGGGCTACCCTGCCAAAGGGAAAGCTCTATCTGCTGTCTGTCCCCGAACAATACTGCCATGCTGTGCTCTTTCACTGTTTGGAACACTCAAATGGATTTTAATTACGGTGAAGACAAACTAATTAGATAGAGCCCGATCTACCAAACAACTCCATACAACAAAGCACTGTAAAGACTAGATACCTTGGCAGCAATACATAATCGTGAATAACCTTTAAATATTTTTTTTTCTTTTTGTAAAGCAGATTATTCATTGGGCTGTCACTTCTTGTTGGATGCGTGTGGACTCGAATGCCGTAGCTAGCATGAATAATCCTAAAATCAGTAGCCTACTAACAGTTCGCAATTAAATCCATATCCTACCTTTCCTTGTTACCTGATAAAATCAATCCATGGCGATGAACATCATTGGAGATGTTTAATCCACAAGCATTCTGAACATTATTCCCATAAATTGTAGTTCACATCAATCCACAAGTCATTATTTTAGGTTAGGCTATTTTATACAAAATCAATATAAAAGCAATTATGCTATGTCTACCATTCTTTTACGTTACTGAGCATAGCAAATAAATTGGTATCCACGGTATCCACTCATGTTTAACTTTTAGTTTGCATTTTATGATAAAAATAAAAATAAAAATAAATAAATACTCAATACAGTCACATTACTTTATGCAATATCCTATATGAGACAGCCCATGATCACTAAATTTTATATGGATGTTACTATAATGATTTTGTAAAAGGTGATCAGCAGCCAAATATTGATTGGAAGTTATTGCCTTTTGCCTTGGTGTGACTTCTCATGTTTTGCAGACAATGCAAAGGCAGAGTACATTAACTTCAAAATACCTCACAATTTTTTAACCCCTTAACTGTCACTCACGTTTTTGAAGATAGATTTGAATGTGCATGATACAAACCTAAATTTTTATAATTCATGACTGAAAACATTTTGTAACATGATATTGATGTACCATCTACAGTAGGTAGAAAAAGGCCCCTTTTACCGCCGCACGTACCGCTGCCGCGGCGTCTGTAAAGCGCATTTGCAGCTTTTGACCACTAAGTGGCGCTTTAACCACAAGTTATCAAACAAGCACATCAAAACACATTTTCGCAAATAGACGTCAGTTTTGCCTCGAAATGGAAAATGAAAGAAAAACACTATAGTTAAAATATTTAATATTTAATATTCACAGATGAAAGTTTGGTACTTATGAAGTTATGCATTTCTTAGAATGAATTCAAGCAGGATAAATGTCAAGCCTGTGCCTGAGCCTGTGCTTATATTTTAAACTACATGGTATTAAACCATATTTTAGATTTGACACATTTAAAAGGTGTGCAGTGTTATTTATATTATATTAATTATGTGTTATTCAAAAGAAATTGTGGTTTACTTTGCATTGGAGCATTAAAAGTGGTAGCCTATTTTAGGGGGGTAGGCTACATGGATTAATATGCAAAATGACAATATTTTTATATATTATGCCTATATTTTAATTTATATTTTAAAATTCCTTTAATAAAACAACATGCATTTTTGTTATTCGTTACCTGTCCTTTATTTTGACATAACGTATTGGGAAATAGACATTTGTCTGTAAACTGATTAAGAAATTGTTGCATGTTTAGTAAAACGTGAAGCACTGTATAATTTCATTCCCATTATTTAGGCCTAATTAGCCTAAAACAAGAAACAAATTAATTAAACCTGCACAATTTAGCTAAATCTTTGAAACTCTTAAGAATGGACGGATTAATAAAACCTTCTTTACTTGCTTTTAGGGCTGGGTAATAGCATATGGCCTAAAAAAAATCCATTTTATTTTTATTTTATTTTTCAGAAAAAAAATCTGATTCATGATTTAAACCAATTTTTAAATCAATATTCAAATGACAAAGAAATTTGACAAAACAAGTTTTAATATAGTTCTTTATCATTCATTTAGCAGTCAAATTTATAACTGCAAAAAAAAAAACAGTAATGTTATTACCTTAATGCTGGAAAGACCTTTCTTTTTATTTATTTATTTATTTATTTATTTATTTAATACTAGCCCATCATGCATCTAACCATCCACTCGGCGTTAAGAGCTGTTCAGATTAAAACTACAGCTCCGCAGTGAGTCTATGTCATGGACGGAGGACAGAGCAAGTAAATATATTTTCTAGTCTATATTTCCATCTCGTTATGCCGCTGGTTTATTTATTTATTTATTTTTTTATTATTTAACTTATTTGTAAATAGAGCAGTCACTGTCTGTGTCTACACCGAACACGAAAGTTGTCATCTATGCCCCACTGCACTAAAAGTGTGTCTAAACTTGATGACATCACACTATAGTGTCAAATCATCTCTCAGTTCACTGATGGGGATCGTGTCCAGTGTATCCATCACTGTATTCTGTTGTCTTTTGTTGGATCATGCCACTCGTGCCGGTGTAGACCTGGCGTGCGTTTTTTAATGGGTTATGTTACAGTCCTGCTTGTTTTTAATGTTTTTATTAAATATCTGTATTGACTGAATGGTAATATTATCGTATTATTTACTGCCATGCGACCTACAAAAGTAAAGCTTGGCGAGTCGATCAACAAGCATTGCTGCAGGTTGATTTTTGGCGGATCTGCTGTGCTTGTGCTGCTGCGGTCGTCTTAATTTTGTCGGGTAAAACATCTCTCACTCGCAGCAGAGTCTGTGAGCAGCAACAACTTCCCCTCTGCGCTTAGAGCATCAGCTCCGCGTGCAGTAATACCAGAAACACCTCTCGTCTTCACTCAGTGGATAAACTATTTCAGTATGTTTGAAATGTTATGTTCATAACGTTAATAATAAAAATAACAGGAGAGTTTCAAAGTGGCTTAGGCTATTTTGTGTAAACTTTTTTCCATATCACATGCCAAACTAATAACATTGTAAGCATTGAATCTTTTATTGCTGCTTTCTGCTGTGCAAATTTTGTTTGTGATGAAAATAACAGTACATTTTTGTCAATTATTTTATCTAAACAGATCGATTCATTTCTTCAAGATTTCAAAATCAGATAGCCTACTGATAATGTAGTGCTGTATCTGTTTAAATCATGCTTTAACCCGAAAATAATCAGTAAAAGAAACAGACAAACTCTTATAGCCTGTAACATCCCACTCGACTATTGCAGTCATTGTAACCTTCTGATCAAGCTATATAGCTAAATATTTTTAACATTAATTCTTGCTGAATATGCAGTTATATTATGGGCTGTTGGCATGAATTGTACTCGTGATGGAGGCTCTTGGAGCGAGTGAAATCAACGGCGCTCAGACTCTTAATATCCGCTCCTTGCTCCAGTCAGAATCACTCCGCTCTGCTCATCCTCTGCTTGTCAGCGTGTCTCTGTCAGACTCGCAGGGTGGGTTGTGCCCTGAGTGGGGCGTCGTGGATGTTAAAAAGAAAACCGATTTTCCTACAAACAAACCGATGTAAATTACACATTCGAGTTAATCTATAAAATCGATTTATCACCCAGCCCTACTTACTTTTATATAATTTAATAAGAAAAAAAAATTGCAGCAGTTGTGTAAAATATGTGCAAAATTTGCACTGCGCGTGTGATGCCGGATGTGCAGCATTTATTCTTATTTGTTTTATCTTCATTACAAATATTGTTTGGTTTTATTTGGGATAATTGAATGTAAAAATAATTTACGTTGTAATGCATATGAAAAATGTGAATTAATATTCATATTCAAGTGTTTGTTGCAGCCGACAAGAAAACATTTGTTTATTAATAAATAATTAAAATGTCTAATTTTTCACAATTATTAGGCTACTTGTGCATGTGCTTTTTTTGCAAACTTAATGCATGTGCTTGAGTGTGGAATATATTAAGATTTGATTATGTAAATTTAATCTAAACCTCTGATTATTTGAATATAACAAATTAACAAACTAGAATCTTACGTGGGGGCAGACCATTTTTTAGTCTATAACCAAAACAACAGTCCTATATAAACCCTTCAGCAAGTTTGAAAGCCTCATAAGACACTGTCCATATGAAAGAGCAAGAGATTCACACCTTTATCTCGACCCCCACAAGCCTTACATAACTACCCCACAAAAACCCAACCCCCTCCAGCTGAACAGAATTTGGTCTGTTTTTTGGCTCTGAGGAATGGTGTGTTTCTCACAGCCCATATTATTATTTTCACAAGACCATAATGATAATAACAAATTATCAATTGATAATGCATCATTATTTTACTAAAATCATTGTTATTTGTGATCGTAGATATTTGCAGAAGGCTTTAAGACCAAGCGGAACTGATGCAGCTTCACCGTCTGCGGTTTGACTTTACTAAATCAGATTTAGGCGAATACAACTTATTGATCATGAGCCCAACATTTAGCAAGGCAGGAAAACAATCATTTTACCTGAAGGAAGACGTATTTCATTGAGCTAATGCTGTTAGAGAGAGAGAGAGAGAGAGAGAGAGAGAGAGAGAGAGAAATAGGGCTATTATTAAACTTGGAGCTCATTATATTGAAGTACAAATCCAAACACCAGAAACGTTATGCATTTTATGAATAATGAAATGTTATGAAAAGTATGCATTTTATTTTTGTATGGTTGAAATAATATTTTTAGAATTTAACTTCAAATTCCATTGTTTAAAAAAATGCTTTATTGGCTAACGTTTCATAAACCTTCAGTTCAAAATCCATGCCATTTGTAATTTCACAGTATTTTCACCTCCTAAATCACTAACCTTTAAAGTCACAATTCTATAATGGTCAAATTTACTCAGGCTGATGGTATTTTTTAATGACTTTATTTATTTATTTATTTATTTAGAATAATTGTAGCCTACATAAATAGGTGAAGCAAAACAAATATTTGGATCGTCCCTTATTTTTTCCCTTATTTTCTTAAAGAATAAACATTTTCTACAAGAATCAACATGATTAAATATTAATACATAGAAATAATTTAAGCAATTAAAACTTTTTTTTTAAACTTGAATTTAAATACTACAAAAATGTCACAGTGCATGTTAAATAGCCTAAATTAACTTGTGTTAACAATATAATTAGAACTAACAATATAATTATATTTTTTTTTTAAATGAACAATTCCTGTATAAAAGGGGACAGCAACCTTTATATCAAACATTTTTAAATCGTCCACAGCTGAGCAAAGTGAGAGGCAAATCTGCTCCAGAGCACGTGAAGTGAATGTGATGCACAAAGTCATTTTCAGATGCAAAAAAAAAAAAAAAAAACCCTGTATAGCCTAGATTAGGCCCAGGCTCTGTTCTGAAGTATATAATAATTATAATTACTGTTAACCCAGAGTAACAAATTTTAATGGATTAATCGCCTATTTTCATTTGCTGCATTTTTTCTTTATTTTTTCTTTTTTAAACACGCTAAAAAATAAATTACGTTTGTCAGAGGAGAAAAAATATAAGTTGTGTATAGGTTGCATTTTAATGGATTAATCACCTATTTTTGTTTGCTGCATGTTCTTTTTTTAAACACGCTAAAAAATAAATCAAGTTTGTGAGAGGAAAAAATATAAGTCATTTATAAGTTGCATTTTATTACATTTAGAAATAATAAAGGCTGGCCTAATAATGTTATAATGTACCAACAGGATATTTTTAGTTCCCTTCACTTTACAACAAATCCTTTAAATGTAACAAATTTATCAGAACAAAACAATAATTAAACATATATAATTCTAATGGATAAATATAATTGCAATATATAATAATATATGCTTAGCTATAATAATAATAATAATAATAATAATAATAATAATTTAAAGCTAAGCATAAGGTAAGGTTGGGCTTTCTCATTCAGGAGAAAACAAAACGTGTCCATATTCGTGATGTTTCCCATTTAAAGCTTAACTATTATTCATGAGGTAAAATAGGCTGTGTAGTTCACTCGTGTTTCAGTATCGATGGAAAAAAATCAGAATTAACAATATGTCAAAGTGCTCATGCCGAATGGCTGGTGATCGAATGCTGTTTCCAGTGAATATGTGCGCGAGGCACCAGCGCGATCTAACAGCTGAAACAAATAATACTTAATTTTTGGTCACACATAAGGCATAATTCAAAAATGCAAAGTGTTGGTAGTTTGAAAAATCAAGAATAATAACAGAGTTAATAATAATTATTGCTAAATGCTGGACAGTTCTCATTTCGCTCTGCATATGAAACTTGAAGATTTTTTTTAAACCAAGAATGAATCGAAATGAAAATGAAATCATTTAGCTATATATATATACCGTACAGACCAAAAGTTTGGACACACCTTCTCATTCAAAGAGTTTTCTTTATTTTCATGACTATGAAAATTGTAGATTCACACTGAAGGCATCAAAACTATGAATTAACACATGTGGAATTATATACATAACAAAAAAGTGTGAATCAACAAAGACCTCAACATATTCTAGGTTCTTCAAAGTAGCCACCTTTTGCTTTGATTACTGCTTTGCACACTCTTGGCATTCTCTTGATGAGCTTCGAGAGGTAGTCACCCGAAATGGTCTTCCAACAGTCTTGAAGGAGTTCCCAGAGATGCTTAGCACTTGTTGGCCCTTTTGCCTTCTGTCTGCGGTCCAGCTCACCCCTAAACCATCTCGATTGGGTTCAGGTCCGGTGACTGTGGAGGCCAGGTCATTAGTTGGACCATAAATTATGGTCCAACTAAACTCAACACGGATGGAATAGCATGCCGCTGCAAGATGCTGTGGTAGCCATGCTGGTTCAGTATGCCTTAAATTTTGAATAAATCCCCAACAGTGTCACCCACAAAGCACCCCCACACCATCACACCTCCTCCTCCATGCTTCAAGGTGGGAACCAGTCATGTAGAGTCCATCCGTTCACCTTTTCTGCGTCGCACAAAGACACGGTAGTTGGAACCAAAGATCTCAAATTTGGACTCATCAGACCAAAGCACAGATTTCCACTGGTCTAATGTCCATTCCTTGTGTTCTTTAGCCCAAACAAGTCTCTTCTGCTTGTTGCCTTTCTTTAACAGTGGTTTCCTAGCAGATTTTCTACCATGAAGGCCTGATTCACACAGTCTCCTCTTAACAGATGTTCTAGAGATGTGTCTGCTGCCAGAACTCCGTGTGCCATTGACCTGGTCTCTAATCTGAGCTGCTGTTAACCTGCGATTTCTGAGGCTTGTGACTCGGATGAACTTATCCTCCGCAGCAGAGGTGACTCTTGGTCTCCCTTTCCTGGGGCGGTCCGCATGTGAGCCAGTTTCTTTGTAGCGCTTGATGGTTTTTGTGACTGCACTTGGGGACACTTTCAAAGTTTTCCCCATTTTTCGGGCTGGCTGACCTTCATTTCTTAAAGTAATAATGTCCACTCGTTTTCCTGTACTTAGCTGCTTTTTTCTTGCCATAATTCTAACAGTCTATTCAGTAGGACTATCAGCTGTGTATCCAGCTGACTTCTGCACAACACAACTGATGGTCCCAACCCCATTTATAAGGCAAGAAATCACACTTATTAAACCTGACAGGGCACACCTGTGAAGTGAAAACAATAGCATGCATGTGATCCTTTGTGTAAGTTTCTGTCTAGTGTTTTATAATTGAGTGGTATGTTTACTGACTAAATAGTTTGTAGAAGCCTTCAATACTATTGGGAAATATATTTTCTTATATTTGGGGGGTGGGCAGTCTAGACATAGTCTCAGAAAAATATTGGCAGGAGTCTCATTTTTCATGATATCTTATTTAGGTTTGAAATAGAAACTCCTCAGACATGTGGCTTTCAACCCATTACTTTTCTAGATTGCTCCAGGAATCATTTCATGTATTTTTATATAAAATAAAAAATATTTAAGTGTGGTAAAAAAAATTCAAGGCACTTCAGTGTCTATAACTTTTAATATTTTTGAGCATTATCAAATCTGGTTGATAAAAAGTAAAGCCCAAAGTGTCTTCTTTCCAAAGACACCAAAATTATGTTTGTAACACACTGAAGTAGGAAACTGTTACAATTATAAGTTAGGTAGAGCACTTTCAGCTGTGAGTCCCATAATGGGGGGTGCTGGCTAACAGGTTAACAAAAAAACATTTTTAAGGGGTTAATGTAGATCATTTTCACTACTAAAACATCTAATTTTTACATTTCCAGTATCATACCTATAATTTAGCTGGACAAGTAAAACATTTTAAAGTTGTTTTTCTCTGTTTCACACCCTAGCGAGTTAAGGTCTTTTGCTTTTGTAGGGCAGAATAGGCCATAGAGGATTATATTGAAGAGGCTATCAAACAACAATTAATCTGTACATCTACATCCCCTGCTGCATCAAGTTTCTTATTTGTCAGCGAGAAGGACAGGGGCTTGTGGTCATGCATCGACTGCCGGGTCCTCAACTCCCAACTCCTAAACTTTCAATAAACCTTGCTGTATTGTCACTGATGGAGTATTTTTTTTTTTTTTTTTATTGGAAGGATGGTATTTCGTCCTCTTGGAATTATAAGGTTCTATCTGACATTTTTTTTTATCTACACAGTCGATTGGAACACAAAAACTTTGAAGCTCATCACTCAAAACTACTCGGAATACAGATAGAACCTTATAATTCCAAGGGGACAATTTGACTTTAAAAATATAACAACATTTATTTTGCATTTAGCATATGTATTGTGTGGAAACTGTTTTATTACTGAAGCTGTGGTTTACAGTGAATTTCTTTGTTGTGCATAACATACATTAACATACATTAATTATAATTAAACCACAGTATCCACAGTTGAAACGAAAACAGACGCGTCTGCACCGCATCGAGTTAAAGACATCTCAACTTTTCAGAATGCCACAAGCGCACCGTGGATCATGTGACAAGAACTAACCAATCAGTTTCATCCTTTCCCGTAACAACGTTGAAAGCTCAGCTAAGATGAAGGAAAAGCTGATCATAGCTGTATATGGATTGCCATTTTGAAATAAATTTAGTAACAGAGCTACTGCAAGCGATTTTTAGTGCTGCAAATCCATTTATCCTTTGCTGAAATTTCCGCGTCTTCATGGAGAGAGCACATCAGGGTTGCTTAGCAAAGGCAGATGCCCCAGGTGCGCAAGTGCCCGAGCGCCATGGAAAGGAGAAAGCAGCGCGACTAGCGTTTTCCACGCGTTTTCAGGCGCGATATGTGAACGGCCCCTAATGCGTCTTCGAAACCTGCGCCAACACAGACTTTATTTTTATTTCATCCTCACTTCAGCCGCTACGGGTGATCATACCAATAACTTGTCATCTTTACAAGAATAACAGAATCATGCAATGAGCAAGATTGCGTTTATTAGACACTTATTAATATCACACCAGTTTATAATTTTAGAATCGCCGAATCTGCTGCAGTCGTTCCATCACATCTGCAGCAGAGACCTGAACCAGGAAGTTGGTCACCAGATCACACGGTAACCAGTTAAACCGTAACACCGGAGACCGCCAGGATGTTTTCCTCTGAGGTGCTTGTGCATCGCAGTTGTGCTGCCGTGGTACACCATATCGGTTTTTCAAAGGGAACAAATGGCCATTTTATTTGGCCTCTGTTTGAAGTATTCCCATACTTTTGATAACAGTGGTCTCTGTTTTTGTGATAGAATGCAACTTTCTCCATTCCCAGTATGCCATTACGCGAGTTGTAAACAGTGTGACGCGTCGATGCATTTCACGCACGATGACGTCGACGCGTCGTTGCAGCACTAATATATATATATATATATATAGTAAATGTTCTAGTTAATTTTGTGATGTTTAATTTCTTTTGCAGACTAAATGATTGTAGCTTATCAGACAGAAGCTGTTCAGCTTTGGCTACAGTTATCAGATCAGATACCAATCTAAAAGACCTGAACATGAACAATAATAATCTGCAAGATTCAGGATTGATTAATCTCTGCATTGGACTAAGGGATATAAAGTGTAAATTGGAGATATTGAGGTAAGTTTTGTGACAACAAACAGATGATTTAGATGTTCTTTTCAAAGTGTGTGTATAACCAATGTGTTGAAATACCATATGTAAATGTTATGACTGATTACTGTTTAACTATACTATCTCATATGTTCAGAAACATGATAAATTGGCATCATTTTGCTTGACTGAGAGAAGAGTTTAATACTATTTCAGTATGATAAATTCATGATGATGATTTCCACTCCTTGAAGATTAACGCATTTGACAAAAAAAAAAGAAAAGAAAGAAAAATCAAATAAATTATACAATAATATAAAAATATATTATTTTTACTGCCTGTTGTAATATCTGATTGGCTTGTTGTTGTGGATTTGTCTGTTCTTTGCTTTTCTTTTATTGTGGAAAATACATTATATATCAAATGTTTTGTGGCAAAGCTCATATTGAGAGAAACAATGTATGAGAATCAGAAAACATTACCATACCCAACTAGGTTTATGTTAGCCAATCTTAAGGAGAGGCAAGCTATGAGACCATTAAAGACAATTGGAATAGAAAGTTAGTTGTTAGCACTAATATAGTTAGATATAGCATCTGCTTTGTGGTCTACTCGCTGATCAGATCACAGAGACAGAACCACAACAACCGGACTGTGTTTTAATCATTCTTGGGGATTTTAATAAAGCCAATCTCTCCCGAGAACTGCCAAAATACAGACAAACCATGGTTTACAGCAAAAGACTTTGAGGCCAAAGAGGATGTCTACAGAAATGGGGACAGAGTCTTATATAATCAGGCCAGGAACACACTGAACAAAGAGATTAGAGTGGCTAAAAGGACCCACGCTAAAAAGTTGGAAGACCAGTTCACTTCCAACAACTCAACTTCAGTGTGGAAAGGGCTGAGAGCCATCACAAACTACAAGATACATTCCCCCTGCACTGAGGCTAATCAACGACTTGCTAACGACCTGAATGAGTTTTACTGTAGATTTGAAACCCCCCACACCCATTCTGACCAGCTCCCTACACAACCGTTAACACCTCCTGCAATTCCCCTCTACCCCCTCCTGCACTTCAAATCAGTGAAAACGATGTGTGCCAGCTCTTCAGGAAGAACAAAAGAAGAAAAGCACCAGGCCCAGATGGTGTCACTCCAGCCTGTCTGAAAACCTGTGCTGACCAGCTGGCCCCCATCTTTTCACAGATATTCAACAGATCTCTGGAGTTGTGTGAAGTGCCTTCCTGTTTCAAACACTCCACCATCATCCCTGTTTCAAAGAAACCCAAGATAACAGGACTTAACGACCACAGACCTGTGGCTCTAACATCTGTCATCATGAAGTCATTTGAAAAACTGGTTCTGGCTTATTTGAAGGACATCACTGGACCCTAACTGGACCCCCTGCAGTTTGCTTACCGAGCAAACAGGTCCATGGACGATTCAATCAACATGGGATTGCACTTCATCCTGCAATATCTGGAAAAAACAGAGACTTATGTGAGGATCCTGTTTGTGGACTTTAGTTCGGCTTTGACCTGAAGTGGGACAATCGCATTGACTCCATTGTTATAAAGGCCAAACAAAGTATGTACTTCCTTCGCCAGCTGAGGAAGTTTACCCTGCCACAAGAGCTGCTGAAACAGTTCTACTCAGCCGTCATTGAGTCTGTCCTATGCACTTCAATAACTGTCTGGTTTGGCTCAGCTACAAAATCAGACATCAGCAGACTTCAGAGAACTGTTCAGACTGCTGAAATAATTATTGGTGCTCCCCTGTCCACCCTTCAATGACTGTATACATCCAGAATGAGGAACAGGGCTCAGAAAATCACTCTGGATCCCTCAAATTGAACTTTTGCCATCTGGCCGGCACTTCAGAGCCGCAAATACCAGGACAGTCAGGCACAAGAACAGTTTCTTCCCCCAGGCAATCTACCTCATGAACAGTTAAATGAAATATTCCTTATATTTATTTGTTACCCCTCCATCCAAGTACATCTCTACATCTTACTCTATTCTATTCCATTATCATCTATAGCACAACTGTTCATACAATTTATTTACATTTTTTTCTGTGTGTTGTTGTTGTCGCTGTGTACTGGAAACTTATGTCACTAAAACAAATTCCTTGTATGCAAAACCATACTTGGTCATAAAGCTCTTTCTGATTCTGGTTCTGATATCTGCAGAAAATGACCATTTAATCTGTCATTAAGCATTACAGCTGCATTACCACTACAGTAAACTTTTGAATTTGTAGTCATTGACAAGCTGTTTGTTTTCAGCCTTAGAAAGTGTGATTTAACAAAGGAAAGCTGTTCAGCTCTCGCTTCAGTTCTCAGCTCAGACTCCAGTCTGAAGGATCTTGACCTGAGCAATAATAATCTACAGGATTCAGGAGTGAAGCTGCTTTCTGATGGACTGAAAGAGAGCTGTAAACTGGAGATACTCAAGTGAGACAGTGTCTAACATTAAAGATCTCAGGATTTTAAGTTTGAGAATAAATGTTCAATATGTGAAAACAAAATAATTCACAAGTTGATACATTTTTGGGATATAATATTCAACATATTTTTAGAATAATTGATAAATCAGCTAAATGTTACATTTTTCTGTCTGGTCTAGACTTTCATTTTGCAGTATCACTGAAGAAGGTTATAAAGCTCTGGCTTCAGCTCTGAGATCAAACCCTTCACACCTGAAAGAGCTGGATCTCACAGGAAATGATCCTGGACAATCAGGAGTGAAAGAGCTCAGTGATTTACTGCAATATCAAAACTGCCAACTAAAACTGAGGTTGGTGAAACATGCTGAAAAAGTAAATACTACAAAAAAAGTGCTTAAGGAAATTACATGCAGTCTAATTATTTTTAGGTAAAAAAAATCCTGCTGGGATCTTTTGCTTTAAAGTAAATGCAAGATTAACTATTTCACACTTTTTTCTAAATTAGAGTCAGTTGCTACATCGAGTTTTGAAATCAAATTTAACTTACTTCATCTTTCCTTCTGCAGGTTGTTGGATCATGCTGCAGATGAAGCCTGTCAGTATGTGACTGGGGTTGTGGGTAAAAACCTGTTACTCCTGAGAGAGTTGAATCTGAGTGAACACAAACTAGACTCAAAATTAAAGCAGCTTGCTGCTCTATTGGCAGATAAACACTGCAAATTGAACAAACTGATGTAAGCTATTTATTGTGATGAAACCTTATAGCACTTTTGAACCTGCCCTAGGTCTCCTTTAAAGAGAGTAATGACTGAATCGCATACAGTGCTTTTGTTGCATAGTGAATGAAGTATCTAAAACTGAAAATTTGTTTTGTCTTTACACAGCCTGAATAATAGTGTTATCACAGAAGAAAATTGTTGTTCTCTGGTATCAGCTTTAAATTCAAACCCTTCAAATCTGAAAGAACTGGATTTGAGCGGAAGTAATCTCAGAGACTCAGGAATAAAGATAATCTCAACTCTGTTTGAGAATGGACAGTGTAGACTGGTAAAGCTGAAGTAAGTAATTATATATATATATATATATATATATATATATATATATATATATATATATGCAAGATAACCAATTGATGCAAAATGCAAATCTCATTAGTGAGTAAAAGTTATGTGCATAACTCAGATTTCGATTTTTTTTATCTCTCTTTTTTCTACAGGTCTAACTGCATCTATATAACAGCAGATGGTTGTGCTGCTCTGGCTAAAGCTTTCAATTCAAATCCCTCAAACCTCAGGGAGCTGGATCTGAGTGGAAACCCACTAAGAGACTCAGGAGTAATGAATGTATCCACTTTTCTGGCAAATTCACAATGTACACTGCAGATACTCAGGTTTGAATTTGATTTATCTAAGCATATACAATGTTATGTTAAAGCCACAGCTTTGCCTTTAAACAGGGTCTGAAATGAACACCCTCCAGTCTCAATGTGGATAAATGTATTATTTGTCCATATGATTATTTTTTGTTGGTTATACATTCTGTGGCAGCACACAAATCCAATTGTGTCAGTAACATCGCTTAGAATAGTTATACATAATTTGTGTAGAAACATACATTTATTGAAGAGCATTGTTTTAATGGTTTTGGGCATTATGAATACCAGTGTTGTAATTCTGATAATACATTTTAATTCATAAGTAGTGAATTACTTTATTTTGTATTTGTCTTTGTATGTATGTGTCTGTGTGTTCCTCTAGACTTTCAGACTGCTGTATCACTGAAGAAGGTTATAAAGCTCTGGCTTCAGCTCTGAGATCAAACCCTTCACACCTGATAGAGCTGGATCTCACAGGAAATGATCCTGGACTATCAGGAGTGAAGGAGATCAATGATTTACTACAGGATCAAAACTGTCAGCTGAAGACAATGAGGTATATATATATATATATATATATATATATAATATAAATTAATGCATATTATTTATATTATTATTTTTATTATTAATAGAAATACATACTACATTGAATTTAAATCCTGCTTAATCTTCCCCTCTGCAGGTTTTTGGGTCCTGTTGCATATCAAGCCTGTCGGTATGTGAATAGAGTTGTGGGTAAAAACCTGTTACTCCTAAGAGAGCTGAATCTGAGTGGACGTGAACTAGGAGACACACGAGTGAATCAGATCGCTGCTCTACTGCAGGATAAACACTGTAAACTAAACAAACTTATGTGAGTACTGGTTATTTAAAATGTTAAATTAATTTTAATCATAATACTACTGTAGCTGATAATTGGGCTACAGAGCACAATATATTGAAATAAAATCGATATTGTGATGTCACATCACACAGGCTGTGATTTAAATATATGCTGTGGAATTTACACACATGTAGTTCATAAATGATACAGTGATTCAGAGTCTGACAATAGGTTAGTGAATGGAGCTGTTGTAAGATGCTAATATCACAGCAGGACTTGACAGTATGGCCTGTGTTAACATAAAAGATCATCGTGAGAGCTTACTGGGATAGTGATGAGTTGTCACAAAAGTTAATCCTTTGCATGTGTTTTTCAGTCTTGTTAATGTAAACTTTCAAGTGGAAGAAGGCATGAAAAAGAATTGTATTCTGTTCCTGCATGCTGTTTTTTTGCACACACACTCAAAGTGCACATACAGAGAGTGGATGTGTATCAATACATTTAATCTGTGCATTAGTTTTTAAAGCAGTGGTTCTCAACTTTTTTTCTTTTTTTCACTGGGCCATACTATGGTTCAAGTGCAAGTCTCAAAGGTCATATTTCATTTACATATTACATCATCAACACAAACCAACCATATTTAATATGATTGTATAAGCAGATAATATCTTAAAAATGACATCTAAACAATTTCATTTATTCATATCAATAAATCTACTCACCATTAATGGGAGACACGAATTTGGTGAAATTCGGCTTGAAAGGAGTAATAACATAATGAAGTTGTGACTGTAAAATGGCAGCATCCTTTGTGGTAGGGCTGCTTCGGCTCCCAATAGCAATTTGCAAATCTTGTTAAATATATTATGCAACAAGATCCAGAGGTCTACACAGCAGCTTCCTACCACCACTAATCGACGCAGGGCGAGACACAAGCAGTCCGAAAGATGACCAAAATGTGGCACTTATGCTGGGATTAGCATCGGGCTAAAGCCTTACCCCTACAAGCCTGCGCTCCCATCTATTCTGTTGGCAAATGTCCACTCTCTGGAAAACAAAACCTATCACCTGAAATGTAGTCTAACTACTCAAGGCAAGGTAAGAGACTGGTTGATCCTTATTTTCACAGAGGCATGGCTAAACTCCGCTGTTCCCTATAGTGCTATTTGGGTTGATGGATCAGCAATATTCAAGTCTGCTTACAGACAGGAGGTTAAAGAGCTGGCTGTCTGGTGCAGTCTCAACAACCTGGAGTTCAACAGGCTCAAAACAGTAAAGATGATAGTGGACTTCAGGAGAATGGTTCAGGTTCCTGGGCACCACAATCTCTCAGGACCTGAAGTGGGACATTCACATTGGCTCCATTGTGAAAAAGCCCAGCAGAGGTTGTACTTCCTTCGCCAGCTGAGGAAATTCAATCTTCCACAAGAGCTGCTAAAACAATTCTTCTCCGCCATCAGCTACCAAATCTGACCTCAGAAGACTACAGAGGGTAGTCCGGACTGCTGAGCGAGTCATTGGTATAACCCTAGCTTCTATTCAAGAATTGTACTCATCCAGAGAGAGCAAAAGGGCTGGCAAAATCACTCTGGACCCCTCACATCCAGCACACTTCCACACTTCCACACTTCCTCCACTTCCACACTTCCGGCGCATCAAGATGGCGCCGCCGAGTCCGGTTGCCGTCCAGGTCGCTCCGCTTAGATTATGTTTTTATTTACTTTTTACCTACTTTTGCTTTCTCTTTTTACACACATTACCTCTGCAATGATCATATACGAAAAGGAAACACTTTTGGACATTGGACACCGCTTCACTGACCTGTTTCAGGACACTTTATCCTCCAACCCATCGTGGCCATCTGAGATTCTCCGGAACGCCGAGATGAACAATGGCCAACTGAATAACCAACCGAGGCGACGGATCAAGAAACACCGCGGGAAACGTGCTGGGATTCGCAACAGACTGAGGAAAAGAGCACACAGCCCTCCTTTACCGAGCATTTTGCTCGCCAATGTCCAGTCTCTGGAGAATAAGATGGACGATCTTAGAGCCAGGATAAGTTTCCAACGGGACATTAGGGACTGTAACATCCTTTGTTTGTCTGAAACGTGGCTCACGCCCTTGGTCCCGGACGCTGCTGTAACGCCGTCTGAAAACTTCTCTGTTTTACGGATGGACAGGACAGCCGAGGCCGGCAAATCCAAAGGCGGAGGAGTCTGTTTCATGATTAACAAGAAATGGTGCGACCCCAGGAATATCTCCACTCTGTCGCGCTCCTGCTCGCCTCATCTGGAACATTTATCCATTATTTGCCGCCCATTCTATCTGCCTCGGGAGTTTTCATCGATCATCATAACTGTTGTTTACATCCCTCCACAAGCAGACACTGGCTTGGCTTTGTCTGAGCTTCACGATGCGCTCAGCGGCAACATCAACAAACATCCTGACGCGGCTATTATCATCGCTGGGGACTTTAACAAAGCCAAACTCAGGCAAGTCATGCCTAATTTTTATCAACATGTATCCTGTCCAACCAGAGGACCGAATACACTGGATCATTGCTACACTCAGTTTAAGAATGCCTACAAAGCACGCTCACTACCGGCTTTCGGCAAATCGGACCATGCCGCCATTTTCCTCACACCGGAATATAAACAACGGCTCGTTCAAGATCCCCCGGTGAAGAGGGTGGTGACGCGATGGTCCGACCAATCAGAAGCAACGTTACAGGCGGCTCTTGATGACGTAGACTGGGACATGTTTCGCGCAAGTTCATCTGACGTCAGCGAGTTCACGGATGTAGCGTTAAGCTTTGTAAACACACTAGCCGAACAAGCTACAGATACAATAACTATAAGGACATTCTCAAATCAGAAACCATGGGTGGACAGATCAATCCGTGCAGCAGTAAACAAA
This sequence comes from Carassius auratus, assembly GCF_003368295.1. NCBI lineage: Eukaryota > Metazoa > Chordata > Actinopteri > Cypriniformes > Cyprinidae > Carassius > Carassius auratus. Next base: position 82,989 of record NW_020528767.1, read on the forward strand.
CGCACTGCTGCTTACAACGCCGGTCTTCTATCGGGAAACATGAGCGAGTACAAAGCATCGTGCTATGCTCTCCGGCACGCAGTAAGAGCCGCCAAACACAGACACAGGGAACGCATAGAGTCACATTTCCAGCTAAATGACTCCCGACGCATGTGGCAAGGACTAAGGACCATCTGTGACTTTGGAAATAAATCCTCTGCAGAGGCGAGAGCAGATCCGTCGCTGGCTGACGAGCTAAACACTTTCTACGGCTGCTTTGAAAGCAATCGAAGCAGTGCGAGTCTGCCGATCAGCGCGTCAGGAAGCAGCAGTCAGATCAGCGATCATCATGCGATCACCGTGTCGGAGGACGAGGTTCGGAGGGCACTAAAGAGAGTGAATGTAAGGAAAGCAGCTGGACCTGATGGGATTTCTGGCCGTGTTCTGCGGTCCTGCGCTGATCAGCTCGCTGGTTTGTTTACATCCATTTTTAATGAGTCTCTTGCTACATCGGTGGTTCCCACCTCATTCAAAAAATCAGTCATCATCCCTGTGCCTAAAAACAATAAACCCTCTTGTCTGAATGACTATCGTCCAGTTGCCCTCACATCAATAGTCATGAAGGTCTTTGAGGGACTGGTTAAAAACGTCATCTGCTCCTCCATCCCGGATACTTTGGACCCTCTTCAGTTTGCTTATCGCCCAAACAGATCAACAGATGATGCCATCTCTCACATCCTGCACTCTTCTCTCACACACATCGACAGCAATAACAGGAACTATGTAAGGCTGCTATTTATTGACTATAGCTCAGCTTTTAATACTATAGTCCCCATAAAGCTAGCTTCCAAACTCATAGACCTCGGACTGAATTCTTCACTCTGCGACTGGATCCTTGATTTCCTCACCGGCAGACCTCAAGTGGTGAAACTAGGCCAGTACACCTCCAGCTCCATCACCCTGAACGTAGGAGCCCCGCAGGGATGTGTCCTGAGTCCCCTGCTCTACTCTCTCTACATGCATGACTGCGTGTCTTTCCACAGCTCCACATCCATTATAAAATTTGCTGATGATACTGTGGTTCTGGGCCTCATTCACAACAATAATGAGACCGCATACTTGGATGAGATAGAGAAATTGACATCATGGTGCCAGGACAACTGTCTCTCTCTGAATGTGAGCAAAACTAAAGAACTGATTGTGGACTTCAGGAAGAGACAGCAGCAGCCCTATACTCCTCTTATGATCAGCGGGACCCCTGTGGAGAGGGTGAGCAGCTTCAAGTACCTTGGTGTAAACATCTCGGAGGACCTCACTTGGACTACTCACATTCAAACACAGGTTAATAAAGCCAGGCAAAGACTGTACCATCTGCGACAGCTGAGGAAATTCAGGGTCTCACCAGCAATCCTGAAAACTTTCTATTCTGGGGCTATAGAAAGCGTATTGACTCAGTGTATCTCAGTGTGGTATGGGAACAGCTCCAGCCAAGACTGCAAAGCCCTGCAGAGAGTTGTGCGCTTAGCTGAGCGCATTTCAGGGTCTGCTCTCTCCTCTCTGCAGGACATCTACCTCAAACGCTGCAGAAGTAGATCTGCAAAAATCATCAAAGACTCCACCCACCCCAGTAATCATTTTTTCACTTTGCTGCCATCTGGTAAGCGCTTCCGTAGCCTGATGGCAAAAACTGAGAGACTCAGGAGGAGTTTCTTCCCCCAGGCCATCAGGCTCTTAAACTCTAAACCAGCTTCTTAACATCCTCATGCCTCCACTTAATGTTCACTTTATCTTTTTACTATATTCACTACCTCACATAGACACACTGACAGTGTCGCCCTGTTTTGCACATTTGCTTCTTGTACATTCCTGGGTATCTTAATATTTAAGACTACAGTAAAATGCATATATGCACATTGTACATCCCTGTACATCTTAATATTTAAGACTACAGTTTACACTCATGCACATTATTTTGCGTTCTATATTTAATTCTACAATATACATTTTTTATATTTTATTCTTATATTTTTATTGTTTACTTTTATTTCATTCTTACATAGTTTTATTTATGTATATTTTCATCTGTGTTGTTTTCTTTAATAATTGCACTGTCCATGGAGCGGACCTGACTCACATTTCACTGCTGGTTATATATGCTATATATAATTTTGTATGTGACGAATAAAAATCTTGAATCTTGAATCTTGAATCTTTGAACTATTGCCATCTGGTCGACGCTACAGAGCTCTGAGCACCAGAATGACCAGACACAGGAACAGTTTCTTCACCCAGGCAATCCATCTAATGAACACTTGAAAATAACTTTGGAACGCACAACACTATTTATACACACATACACTTATGTTGTATGTATGAGGCTGCCACTGTCAATCAGCACATCAATCTAGGGGAGTTGGCTGAGTCGGTGATGGGATTTATATGTAAGTATGTGGCGGATGTTACTGTTGTTAAGAATATTACCACATGTGCCACCCAGAAATCCTGGTTTACTTGAGAGTAACATGATAACATCCTGAAGGCACGTAATACTGTCCTTTGTTTTTGGGATAAAGATTCACTGAATTGGCTAGGACCAACTTGAATCGGTGTGTGAGAGCAGCAAATCGTAATTATGGACAGAAAACCAAGAATCACTTTTCTGATAGGAAAAATTCCAGCTGCATGCTGCAAGGCACCAAGTCTATTACAGACTACAAGTACTCCCAAACATTCTGCACTGACAAAACACACTTCCTTAATACATTTAATACCTACTTCAGCAGGTTTGAGAAAAAAACGACACAGTTTAAATGATTTAATTTTGTAAGACGTATTGTGATAGTCACGCTTTATTGTGAGTAACTATAGGAATTATAGTTTAGGAAAAACCCAACTAGTAAATGTGTTCAAGTTTATGTGACACTAATAAAAAAAAAAAACATTACTTACTCATCAAATTGATCGCCTCTACTGGATGAAGCAGCACATCGCATCTGGTTCTTTTTCTGTGGTAAATTCTGTCTTATTCCTCTCATTGTGTAGTCTTCTGAGGTAAATTGTGTTATTCCTCTCAGCGCATTTACATGTGCGTTCGTCTCATTTGGATATTTACATATGAAGGGTGTGAGCCATGCGTAGGGGGTATCACATTAGAGATGATGGGTTTAGACGGAAAAGACTGAACATCTTGTTGGTTTCATACCATTACTTTATCACAGAATATTTGTTTTCGGACTTACTTCATTTAAAAGTAGACACTCCAAGCTTTCTGTAGATATGTCTCTCATATCTCTGTATAAAGTATTCATTTGAGTTCATTTTAATGACGTGTTTCAGATTAATATTTGCGGAGACAGAGAATGCATCATGTTTGTTTTCTTTATTTTACAAAAGCACAGTTTTCTTGTTTTTGTGAGATTAAAAGTAGACACTTAACAGTTTTGAATGATTTATAACACTTGTTTGTGTGACCAAAATCAACAGAGCATTTAGAGTGTCTTTCGCACTGATCTTAAAAAAGTGAGCTAGTCGGGCCGGCACAGCCGTTGACCCCTGGGAGTTTATTGGTGAGGTGATGGCAAAAAAATTTGTCTTTAGATGTCTTCCTCAAGGCTCAGTGCTTGGACCACTTTTTTTCTCCATCTAAATGTCATCTTTAGGATCCATCATTCAGAAGCAAAACTTTTCCTAACATTACTGTGCTGATGACACTCAATTCTACTTTTTATTCCAACTGGATGATCTTATAGTACCTGTTCACATTGCAGCCTGTCTGAAAAACATTTCTGGCTAGTTAATGGATCATTAACTTCAACTCAACCTTACTAAGACAGAACTGTTCGTGGTCTCAGCCAACCCATCACTTCATCACAACTTCTCTATACAGCTAGGTTCGTCAACCATAACTCCTACCAGGACAGCCAGGAACCTTGGAGTCATGATTAATAATCAGTTAAGTTTCACAGACCATATTGCTATGGCTCAGTCATGCAGATTTGCCTTATACAACATTATGAAGATCAGACCATTCCTATCAGAGCAGGATGCACAACTCCTTTTCCAAGCTCTTATTCTCTCCAGAATGGCCTATTGTAATGCTCTTTTGGCAGGCCTTCCCACTATCAAGTCTCTGCAACTGATCCAGAATGCAGCAGCGAGAGTGGTCTTCAACATTTAGCCAAATAAAGCTCAATTCACACCTCTTTTCATCAGCTTGCACTGGCTGCCAAAAGCTGCTCGCATCAAATTCAAGGTACTGATGTTTGCCTGCATGAATATACCTAAACTCGCTAGTTCAGACTTATGCGCCCTCCAGAAGCTTGCGTTCTGCAAGTGAATGACACCTTGTGGTGCCATCCCAAAGAGGCACAAAATCACTCTCACTGAACTTTTCCTGGACTGTTCCAAGCTTTCAAAAAAACGTCTAAAGAAATCTTTTTCATCAGCACCTGACCAAAGAACACTACCACTTACTGTACCTATTCTATTCTATTCATTTGGTGTAAATTAAAAAAAAAAAAAACTTGCTATATGTACTGTGCTAGACTAACTGAGACTTGTCAAAGCACTCATATACTGTTTCTTTCTCGTTTGTCTCATTGCTTCTATTGTTCTCATTTGTAAGTTGCTTTGGATAAAAGTGTCTGCTAAATTATTAAATGTAAATGTGATTTGTGAGACTAAAGTGATTTATGACAATAGTAAATAGACAATACTATTGTACAATTAGTCAAGCCAAGTCACCTTTATTTATATAGCTCTTTAAACAAAATACATTGCGTCCAAGCAACTGAACAACATTCATTAGGAAAACAGTGGGTCAATAATGCAAAATGACAGTTAAAGGCAGTTCATCATTGAATTCAGTGATGTCATCAGTTTAAATAGTGTCTGTGCAATCATTTGCAATCAAGTCAATGATATCGCTGTAGATGAAGTGACCCCAACTAAGCAATCCAGAGGCAACAGCGGCAAGGAACCAAAACTCCATCGGTGAAAGAATGGAGAAAAAAAAACCTTGGGAGGAAACCAGGCTCAGTTGGGGGGCCAGTTCTCCTCTGACCAGACGAAACCAGCAGTTCAATTCCAGGTTGCAGCAAAGTCAGATTGTGCAGAAGAAGACCACATTTTTCTGTGGTTTTGTCCTGGTGGTCGTCTGAGACAAGGTCTTTACAGGGGATCTGTATCTGGGGCTCTATTTGTCCTGGTCTCCGCTGTCTTTCAGGGCTGTAGAGGTCCTTTCTAGGTGCCGATCCACCATCTGGTCTGGATACGTACTGGATCCGGTTGACTGCAGTGACCCTGTGATCTGGATACAGACTGGATCTGGTGGCTACGGTGACCTCGGAATAAGAGAAAAACAGACTAATATTAGCGTAGATGCCATTCTTCTAATGATGTAGCAAGTACATTAGGTGTTATGGGAAGTGTTCCCGGTTTCGGTTTACCTAATTAATGCAGCCTAAAAAGGCTTTGTGGGAAATCTAGTGCCTGCGGTGAGGTGCCTATGGGGAAGTGAGACCACTAGAAGACCACCACAGCCGTGCGGTCGAGACAGAAGCCCATCAAGGCGGCGCAGAAGACCACCACAGCCGTGCGGTCGAGACAGAAGCCCACCAGGGCGGCGGAGAAGACCACCACAGCCGTGCGGTCGTGACAGAAGCCCACCAGGGCGGCGCAGAAGACCACCACAGCCGTGCGGTCGGGACAGAAGCCCACCAGGGCGGCGCAGAAGACCACCACAGCCGTGCGGTCGAGACAGAAGCCCACCAGGGCGGCGCAGAAGACCACCACAGCCGTGCGGTCAAGACAGAAGCCCACCAGGGCGGCGCAAAAGACCACCACAGCCGTGCGGTCGGGACAGAAGCCCACCAGGGCGGCGCAGAAGACCACCACAGCCGTGCGGTCGGGACAGGAGTCCACCAGGGCGGCGCCAAATACCACCACAATGGGATCGATGACACAGGAGAGCAAGTCTGGTTAGGCAAGTCTGAAACAGAAAGCATGAACAGGTTAAGGGTGGCCTCCGTGGTCTCTGCTCTGTAGTTCAGCAGAGACATGGAGAGGCTCTGGTAGTTCAGCAGTGACATGGAGAGAATCTGGTAGTTCAGCAGAGACGTGGAGAGACTCTGGTAGTTCAGCAGAGACGTGGAGAGACTCTGGTAGTTCAGCAGAGACGTGGAGACACTCTGGTAGATCCGTGGTGTTTTGACTGGATTCAGGAAGATCAATGGTGACTTGACCCTGCTCATGAAGATCAATGGTGACTTGCCTTTGCCCATGAAGAACACTGGTGACTTGCCTTTGCCCATGAAGAACACTGGTGACTTGACTTTGCCCATGAAGAACACTGTTGACTTGACTTTGCCCATGAAGAACACTGGTGACTTGACTAGACTCCTGAGGTCTAACTGTGGTAGTGCTTAACTCATGGGTGTTAATGGTGACTTGACCCGACTCTGGAGTGTTAACGGTGACCTGACTCGACTCTGGAGGGTCAACGGGAGCCTGACTCGACTCTGGAGGGTCACCTGTGGCTGTCATCTTGTGCAGTGGCACTGGACCGGCGGCCACCTTGTGCAGTGGTGCTGGGCTGGCGGCCATCTTGCGCAGTGTTGCTGGGCCTTGACTACAATGTTGAAGGTAACTGGTGAACCCCCAAAAGTCCAGGATCTCCAGCCCCTTCATCTCCCACCCAGGCAAAGGGTCATCGAGGCACCCATTAAATAGGTCCTTCAGGGCCTCATCATTATACCCCAATCCTACCACCAAAGTCCAGAACTCTTGTGCCACACCACCCACCTCATTCCCCCTTTGACGTTGGGTGGTTAATCTACTAAATCTTCTCCTCCGCTCCTCCATGCTGGCTGGGGAACAGAGACAAAATCCCACACCGCTGGATCTGATATGATGGAGTCCTTCTGTTACGACCGGACACAGGAGACAAGAGATCCAAGAGCAGTGTATTTATTAGGGAAATCCAAAAATCAAAATCCAGTAAGCAAAGGTCAGTATCCAGGTAAGCAGTCAGAACATGAACAAACAAGAAACAAGAAACTAGAACCACAAGGGAACGCAAGGAAACTGGGTGACGGAAACAAAGGACTCCATGACACAGACAGAAAACAGACTGGTTTATATAGACAGGGTAATGACGATGAAAGTGAAGACACCTGAGTGCAATTACCGTGATGAAGGGACAAGGCTTTTTGGGAAATGTAGTGCCTGCGGTGAGGTGCCTATGGGAAAGTGAGACCACTAGTGGACACCCAGGGAAACACAGACCAGACACCGTGACACTTTCTAAGGAAAGACTGCTATCAGATAGCACACCTAGGTTCCTAACTGATGACGAAGAATTGACAGAGCAGCCATCAAGTCTTAGACAGTGTTCTAGTTTATTACATGCAGAGTTTTAGGTCCTATAATTAACACCTCTGTTTTGTCAGAATTAAGCAGTAAGAAATTACTCGTCATCCAGTTTTTTATAATGACTATGCATTCCATTAGTTTTTCTTTAGTTTTTAATTAGTTTTTCTAGCTACTGAATAAATTAGTACTACAGTACAATTATTAGTGGTGCTTGCCGGAGGCAAAGCATCAATATCATTATCTCACATACTTATTATTCTTCTGCTTCTTCTTATAGATCCTTACAAATTTCAGCGTGAACTAGTCCCGCAGTTTTTGTCACAGACCAATGAAACAGGCATCAAATCGTGGGGCCTATTCAGGAATGGTGTGCTATGACTTTTATAAGCGACTGTACGATGTTCGCACACCGGGCGAAATATTGGGCGATAAATCGCATAGACAATGCATTGCGGCCAACTTTGACGAATCGTAGCTCTGAGAGAGAATTTCGCAGAAACATGTGAATCACCACATTTGGAGAGGCTATCAGGCTGTGCGAGAAAATACCCCGCAGAGTGGTATAAGTTGTATCCCTGGGGTGCTAGAGCCCCCCAAAATTTGCCCCATACTAAAACTATGGTGAGGGATCGCCCATGAAACAGTGTGTTTTTCCTACTATGGGGAATTACATAGGGATTTTGTGTTGAACATAACTCTGGATCACAATGTCATAGAGACAAGGCTCATTTTACTCAGCCAACCAATCAGTCTCTCTGGATCATTATGAAGCTATCAAGCCACGCCCTAGCAACCATATAGAGCACCATAGCAACAAGTTCTAACGACTTCCATTGAAAAATATCAAATTAATATCTTTGGATAGAAGTGTTATAAAAACATGAGGGTGGGCTCCTTTGACCCGGGCAGCAAACAGCCAATCACAAATCACCCAAATCCAAAGAGGCATATCTTAACACCTCAAAGACATAGAAGTATGGGGGTTGGTTTATATCATTCATATTGGCAAGTAGCCTTTGTTGTATCATCATTGGCAGCTGCCAGGGCACTCCCTAGCAACCAAACAGAGTACCCTAGCAATCGTTTTGCAAGAACTGTATCTTTGCATCAGAACATCTTACAAACATGGGCTTTGGTTTATATTGGCAAGCAGCCTTTGGAGTATCATCAGTGGCAGCTGCCAAGCCACTCCCTAGCAACCAAACAGAGTACCCTAGCAGCCAAATAGTAAGTCTTATATCTTTTCAACAGAAAATCATATAGACATGGGAGTTGGTTATTTTAACCCATGCTCGTAAACAGGAATTTCAACATGCTAGTCATGCTAGTAGTGTATAGCTACATGCTAATAGTGATTAGCCAAGTGCTATCTCAGGCTTAAAACATGTGATGAACTTCATAAAAACTACATAGTAACTATCTGTGACAACTACCAACCACCTAGTAACACAATAGCATCCACCCAGGTTACCATAGCAACCGCCTAGCAACCAGCCAGAACACCATAGCCACTACCCAAAGTACCCTAGCAACCTCATAGAAACACCCTAGCAACCACCCTAAGTACCTTAGCAACTGCCCTAGCAAACATCCCATGTACCCTAGCAACCACAACGAATACCCTAGCAACCACCCTGGGTTCCCTACCAATGGCCCTAGCAACCATCCTGGGGACCATAGCAACCACCCCGGGTATCCTAGCAACCACATAGCAACACCCCACCAACCACCCTGATTACCCTAGCAACCACCCTGGGTACCCTAGCAACCGCCCTAGCTACCATCCAGGGTACCCTAGCAACCTCATATCAACCACCCTGAGTACCCTAGCAACCACATGGCAACACCCTAGCAACCGCCTTAGCAACCATCCTGGGGACCATAGCAACCACCCTAGCAACCACCCCGATTACCCTAGCGACCACACTGGGGATCCTAACTACAGCCCTAGCAACCATCCTGGGGACTCTAGGAACCGCCCTAGCAACCACAAAAAGTAACCTAGAAACATCATAGCAACACCCTATTAACCACCCTGGGTACCCTAGCAATGGCCCTAGCAACCTCACCTTAGTAACCAAGGGGCGAGTTTTGCCACTGCAAGCACCACTCACATTTTCTTCAGGAAATGTACATTCTAGTTGTACAATTATTGTACATTGTTGATTCATTTTAATGCAATTAACCAATTTTAATTAATGCATTGCAAAAAGTTAGTGTGTAAAATGTGCCTGAGAACAACAGACCTAAACACATTTGACCCATTGAGCAAAACAAGTGTGATACTGACACAATATGCAGTCTTTATCCATGTTACCTGTACTCAGATATTCCTGTTTATTTGTCAACAAAAGTCTGCTGGATGACACAAAACATCTTAGTTAGTTGATCATGAATCTGAGCTATTGTCTTTTTCTCTTTCTGTCTTCAGTCTGTGTGATTGTAGCATTGCAGAGAAACAGTGTCTCACCCTGACTTCAGCTCTGAAATCAAACCCATCACACCTGAGAGAACTGGACCTCAGTGGGAATGAACTAAGGAACACTGGAGTGAATCACTTATGTGATGTACTGAAGGATTCACACTGTAAACTAGAGAGATTGAGGTCAGTAACATTCTTTTACAAAAATAAAAATGCTTAAAATCACTTTAACGGTTTAAACCAAAACACTTTATACTCAATTTTAGGGATGTGCACAAAGCTGAATACCAGAGGCAGACAGAGTACACAGCTTCATTACTTGAGTAAAAGTACAGATACCCCTTGCTAAATTTTACTCAAGTACAAGTACTACAGTCAGATGTCTACATAAGTAAAAGTACTGAAGTACTTGTTTTTAAAAGTACTTGAATATCAAGAGTACAAGAGTACATTTTCTAAATATTGCATTACTACTGTCACAGTGCTTACATTTATGTACAGAAATGTCCTACATGGAGTTATGAAAAATGTTAATAATAATACCTTGGAGAATGTAAAAGGAATTGAAAGTAAAATTAAGTCATTTTCATCTTTTTACCATGTTGCTTTATTTAACATTTCTCACTTGCCCACAATACAATAGCACAATGGCAATGCTCTGACAAACCTCTGCTAGAGTTTTAAATTGATTTTTTTGCACCCACATTTGAACCTGACTCTGTTAAACACACAGCATACTCAAGAACATCAAAGCAAATGCTCAGCTTACATTAATGTGTAATATCAGAAAAGAAAATTCAGCTAACAGTTGTGTGTAAATGTGAGTTTCTCTGTTTTTTCATCAATCAAATCAATAAACCTATACAAGCAAAGAAGGCAATATAGTAATGTTCTGACACACCTCTGAACCTGACCATGTTATACACGTAGCATAGAAGAGAGTGAATAAATTTGAAAACGCAGCCTTGGTGTTTTCGTCGGGACGGCGAATCCGTGTATTTTCTGAAATGATGACGTCATCAGCCCGTCTCACCCCGCTACATCACGTAACAGCAACAAAAACATGAACATACACCGAACGATTGTCTTTTTATTAACTAACATTAACACAGATTAATAAATGTGTTGTTCCATGTTGTGTACCACGCGTAAGGTTTATGAGCATAATCCATGTCTTCTCCGTTTTAAGTGCATCTCTGTGGCAGAATTACAGCACCACATGCACATGGTCTGGCATGTATACTACATTGTTTTGTGGTTTCGTGTGGATTTGGATATTTCTTGAGACGAGGAAAAAAAAAGATCGGAAGATTTATGGAAGCATATGGGTAGCAATATTCAATTTTGAATGTAATATGCAAAATGACTTATGGAATATTTAAAATGGCAATGCATATCTGTATTTACATTTACATTTTCCAATACATTTGTGCAACATTTGGTGCAAAACTAAAATTAAATTACATAATTTTAATTTGCCATTTCATACACTAGTTTTAATATGTAAAATTAATAGTACTTTTAACGATTTATAAGTTAAATAATGATTTTAAAATTAAAATCCTCTTGAGTCTTGAGTCTCTTGACTTTCTGCAAGCCTTGTTTGTTCATGCAGTGATTGACATGGCACTAGGGGGCGGAGACGCGATCAGCTCGCAATGCGTTTTCAATGTGCACATTGAATTTTGTACTTGAGTAAAGTCATGAGTACTCCCCAAAAATGAAACTCGAGTAAAGTACAGAAGAGAGAGTCCTGTGCACCTTGTCTCAAAAAATTTGATTGATGAGGGTCATAAAAGCCATCTGTTCTGGACACCTGTTTATACAAACCAGAAAAGTTGGTGTCGTCGCGATGTTAGAAAAAGTTAAAGCACAAGAAAAAAGAGGTATGCATTTACGCTGATCTCAAACAAAATACATCAGAACCCGTCTTTAAAACACCAGCACATGATACTTGTCAAAACTATGCTGTACTTTACCACTAACTACCATTTTAAAAATTGAGACTGTTACTGACAGAGAGTTAAACAAAATAAAAAAAGGTGTTACGATGTCTCCAGTAGATCGACTCAAACTAAAAAACAAGAAGCTAACGTAAAGCAGTGTTACAAACCAAGAAAGTTGGCGTTTGTCACGCGGGGTGAAAAGTTAAAACAAAAGAAAAATGAGGTACGCATTTATGCTGATCTCGAAGAAAATACATCAGACCCTGACTTTAAAACACCAGCACGAGATACTTGTCAAAACTATGTCGTACTCTACCACTAACTACCATTTTAAAAATCGAGACTTTTAGTGACAGAGAGTTAAACAAAAGAAAAAAAGACCCCCCAGCAGAGTTTGCGAAGCCTCCGGTAAAACAACCTCACAGCACCGCTGACACACTCAGAATGCTTACGTCCGGTCCCACTCAAATCACTTCTTCGTCTTCTTGACGCAAAGCTTTAGGTGCATTTATCGCCACCTACAGGGCAGGAGTGTGGAGCATTGACGTTAATGAAAACTAACTCAAACATAAGAGATAAAAGAAATAAAAAAATAAAATTAATAATAATAATAAACTTAGTAGTGATTCTTTAAATACTGTTTATCAACTCTTTGAGATACTTAATCATTGAAACATTTCTATAGTCACATCTTTATTTAACAATTTCTAAAATTAGATCTGGTTTATTTCTATATTAAGTGTAAGTAAATTGTAAACTTTCGTTGTCATATCTTTTACATTTTATTAAAATAGGTTGAACTGTTTCAGCAAGATCACATTTAACACAAAGTCCAGACACATGTTTTTCCTCTTATAAATAATGATTGATTAAGTGCAATGTGTCCAATTCTATGACGAGATCTTCCTTTCTATCCCCCAAATATCCCCTTTCATTTCCAATTGTTCTTTGAATATTTTATAAATGCCGTCCTTTATTCTCACCATCCCATTTAATTTGTCACGTATCTTTTTATTTATTTATTTTTTAATTAGCCCTTTTATTTCTAATTTACTCATTGGAGTATAAAATACGATGTCTGACATTTTAATGTTTTTATCTGATCCACTATTCATTTCCTTATATTCCTATATGTGCTGGTATCCATACAAAAAAAAATATTTGTTTTTATTTGTATTCTGAACAAACTCTGCAAAATTACTGACAAAATGTCTTGTCTAGTTGAAGATTCGCCACTCTTTAAACTTGATAGTGCTGAAAATGAGTCTGAACATATGACTACTTTAGGTATATTAATGTGTTCAACCCACTTAAGAGCCAAAACTATGGCAATCATTTCTGTAGTAAAAACTGACGGATGATTAGATGTTTTTTTCTGGTATTCTATACCTTACCCTTGGAACAGTTAAGAGTGCAACTAATGGAAACACTAAACACTGTTATGGTGACACACATTAAAGTTAAACCTTTGTTAATTCTAAATAAAAACTTATGTAGATGTCTAACAGAAATAAAGTCAGTCTGGTTAGTAATAAGTGAAGCTGGTAATGCAGTTTGTGGAGTTGTTTAATCCTCCTCTGGTGAGATCTCCAGACATTTAATGTCTTCTTGTATCATCAATTGATTTCATCTAAGGTTGTGGCTGAAGTCAGTTGTAGTTCTCTTTTCTGTTCTCTTCTTTCCTTCAGTGATTCTGATTGTTAACAGGCTTATTAAGGCTGAAATTACTTAATATTTAACATGTACACCAATTCTGTGGCTCAGATAAGGTCCAGTTGTGGTTAATTTCTTTACTCTTGGCTGACATCTGGCATTGCTATGGCCTGCTTGTGGCTCAAATCTGGCAAACAGGAGCAGTCCGCCCAAGTGCCATCATTCCATGCTGCATGTGGGCCAGATCATCTTTCCACGGGTGCCAGATGTGGGCCGGATCTGGGCCGATACAATAGCCGCATTTCCACTGTCGGGCCAGTGCGAGCCAGGGCTTAAAGCGGGCCGGGCGGGGCTCATAGCCTCGGGCCAGTAGCGCCGAGGCCAGAGTAGCGCAGGGTTTCCACAGGGGAGCTTGAAGCTCCGCTGCTCGTCACTAAAACACGCCCTTGACACGCCTCTCAGAACAACGTCATGCAACCTCATTATTTCACTAACAAAGAGAAGTTATCAGAAAACTAAGAAATAAGTCACTGGAACATGCGCGATCACAAAACGAACATGATAAAAGCGGCCGTTTGTTTGCATGCTTTGTTATTCAAATTCAAAAGCATGGATGTTTTAACTATAGAATAAGTGATACATTGATCATAATGATTTAATTTGTCAAGACTCAAAATTAATCGCACATAAATACACTTTATATTTTATTTATTTATTTTAACGCTTATGAAAATAGCCTGCTTATTCAGTAGAGTCTGTTTTTGTTTATTTGTAGTCACAGTGGCCTATACGTCACATTAAGAATGAATGATATCTTTATTTTTATAAAGGATCCTGAACAAAAACATTATTATATTTTTATAATAGGCAACATGAGCTAAACTCTCGAGACGAGGCTTGTGATAGATAAGTTAGTAAATACACGATTGTGATAGAGAATAAGAAGCTGACGTCTGATTTCTTCAAGCGGTCATATTTACCATGTTTAATGTTAATGCCCAGCGTGCATAGTCTTTTACATCGCTTATAAATATTTCTGCCCTGTATGGTGATTATAATCCACATTGGATCAAGTTATTTCAAACACTCGCTGCTGACTGAAAGTGAGTTTTGAGCTCAACTTATTTAAATAAAGTGTTTAATGCTGGCGTTATAGCGGCTATCTTTCTGAAATGATCCACAGCGCAGACTCTCTATTTTTATAAAAGCTCCCGAACAAAAATCATTATTATATTTTGATGATATGCAACATGGAGCTAAACTCACGAAACAAGACGACAGATAAAATGTTACTTAATAAATACACAATTGTGATAGAGAATAAGATGCTGACGTCTGATTTCTCCAAGCGGTCATATTTACCATGGTAATGTTAATGTTTATCGTGCATAGTCTTTTACATCGCTTATAAATATTTCTGCCTTGTTTAGTGATTGTAATCCACATCGGATCAAGTTATTTCAAACACTCGCTGCTGACTAAGAGTGAGTTTTGAGCACAACTGATTTTAAAAAGTCTTTAATGCTGGTGTTAAAGTTGTTTTCTTTCTGAAATGATCCGCGCTGACGCTCTCCACACACGGAGAAACTCCGCCTTTGTTCGTAACCCCTCCTCTAGCCCCAGCTGGCCCGCTTTGGCCCAAGGATTTCGTCGGGCCGAAAAAACCTGGCCGTTGCCCCCAAGGAAGCCCCGGCGAGGCACGATCAAGCCCCGGAAGTGACAGTGGAAACGCGACTGGCCCTGGCACGCACTAGCACGCCCGGTCCTAGCTCGATAGTGGAAACACGGCTAATGTTGCTATGTGGGATGTGTTTTTATTAAAAACGTTACTTTGTTTAATTATTTTAACATACATTTAAACTTTTGCGGCCAACGTTATTAGGGAGGTGTTAGGGGGAAGTGTTAGTGGGTGTTTTTTATTTTATTTTTATTTTTTTCAATGCTTTGAACATTAACACAGATGTACTGGTAGATATAGCATACAGTACTGGTAGATTTACAAATATGGTCTGAGATTACACTCAATTTTCGTTCACACTCTGTACATCATAAAACAAAATAAATGTAAAATAAATAAATAAAACAACACTGAAGAAAAAATAAAAATAAAATATATATATAAAGATAAGGAACGAAAACGTAGGGGAGTAACAGATTTTCACATTAAGAAAACAAAGTCCTCTAATGAAGGATACAAAAGTCTTGCTTTGGGACTTTTAACGTCTCCAAATACATCACAAATTCCTCTTGAAGTACCACTAAATGTGGGGGAATTTTGAAAAACATATATTTATGAATGTAGAATTTCATGCCAGAAGTTAATATTAACAAAATAAAAGACATATTCAAGGATTTAGGCTACTAAAGTAAGTGTGAGTGGCTTATTAAAATAAAATAAAACAACAAGGACTTTTGTTAAGATGAAAACAAAGAGCATATAGGCTAACCTAGTTTTAAAGTAACTCATATACAAAGATGTATCTAAAGATCCTGAAACAGTCCATACAGCAGCAGCAGCTATATATGTTCCAAGGGTTAGGTATAGAATACCAGAAAGAACATCTAATCATCCGTCAGTTTATACTACAGAAATGATTGCCATATTTTTGGCTCTTGAGTGGGTTGAACACATTAATATACCTAAAGTAGTCATATATTCACACTCATTTTCAGCACTATCAAGTTTAAAGAGTGGCGAATCTTAAACTAGACAAGACATTTTTTCAGTCATTTTACAGAGTTTGTTCAGAATACAAATAAAAACAAATATTTGTTTTGTATGGATACCCGCACATATAGGAATATAAGGAAATGAATAGTGGATCAGATAAAAACATTAAAATGTCAGACATCGTATTTAATACTCTAATGAGTAAATTAGAAATAAAAGGGCTTATTAAAAAATAAATAAATAAAAAGATACGTGACAAATTAAATGGGATGGTGAGAATAAAGGCATTTAATATTCAAAGAACAATTGGAAATGAAAGGAGAATTTTGGGGATAGAAAGGAAGATCTCGTCATAGAATTGGATACATTGCACTTAATCAATCATTATTTATAAGAGGAAAAACATGTGTCTGGACTTTGTGTTAAATGTGATCTTCCTGAAACAGTTGAACCTATTTTAATAAAATGTAAAAGATATGACAACGAAAGATTACAACTTACACTTAATATAGAAATAAACCAGATCTAATTTTAGAAATTGTTAAATAAAGATGTGACTATAAAAATGTTTCAATGATTAAGTATCTCAAAGAGTTGATAAACAGTATTTAAAGAATCACTACTAAGTTTATTATTATCATTAATTTTATTTTTGTATTTCTTTTATCTCTTATGTTTGAGTTAGTTTTCATTAACATCAATTCTCCACACTCCTGCCCTGTAGGTGGCGATAAATGCACCTAAAGCTTTGCATCAAGAAGATGAAGAAGTGGTTTGAGTGGGACCGGACGTAAGCATTCTGAGTGTGTTGGCTGTGCTGTGAGGTTGTTTTACCAGAGGCTTCGCAAATTCTGCTGGGGGGTCTTTTTTTTTTCTTTTGTTTAACTCTCTGTCAGTAACAGTCTCAATTTTTAAAATGGTAGTTAGTGGTAAAGTACAGCATAGTTTTGACAAGTATCTTGTGTTGGTGTTTTAAAGATGGGTTCTAAAGTATTTTCTTCGAGATCACATAAATGCATACCTCTTTTTTCTTTTGTTTTAACTTTTTCTAACATTGTGACAACACCAACTTTTCTTGGTTTGTATCGTTGCTTTACATTCGCTTCTTTTTTTAGTTTGAGGTAAGGTACAAATGCTTTAAAACTCTCTAACCTAGTTTTTTAACTGGTAACAAAACACCTTTTTAAATTGTAATACTACAAGCTCGAAACGTATCTGATAGTTTTTTGGCTTGTTTGGTTGTTTTAGATAAATAACCAGTAACCTAGTTTTCTTTTTATTTCATTTGTAACAACGTTTTCACACTTTTCCAACTACAAAAATGATCATTACATTGTTTCCATTTCGTCTATGTTCATAACCTTTTCCTTGAAATGCACTGTGTACTTAAAACATTAATAAAAACTTCCCTTATACCATTTTCACGATTTCACATTTTAATGTTTAAAAAAAAAGCACATACTTCCCAACACAGACACACACACACACACAAAAAAACATTTCCCTCCCACCAAAATTCCTCCTTAGGGTCATAAGTTCATATTTAGGTCTCTGGGCTTTACAGGGAGGGGAGGGGGGGGGGGTGTACAAACAGGTGTCCAGAACAGAAGGCTTTTATGACCCTCATCAAGAAATTTTTCGAGACAAGAAGCACAGGACTCTCTCTTATAGATCTCTCAAAATTGTACTTAAGTACTGTACTCAAGTAAATGTACTCTGTTACTGTCCAGCTCTGCTGAATACCATGCTCAGAAAATAAATTATGCATACAACAGGGCCCCAAAAAGGCTGAGGTGATGGAAAAAAAATTAAATGGGAGAGAAAAAAATATATATATTTCAAGGCTTTTGCTTTCTCTCCCAATTATATAGTTGAGTAATTATGTATATATTTTGCAGGCATCATGGAGCCACTATCAATATGCTTGGTACTGAACTTGCTTTTGAATGCACACTTGCTTTTTACGAATTCGAATTTTGATTTCGCCATCATACATTCTGTATGTATGGGGAGCAGCGGTACTAAATTTACAAGATAAGATGTTCATCAGTGACGCTCAGGATCTGTTGCACTTTAATTTGAATTCATCCTGTCAGTCATCTCTCCTTACTATCTTAAAATGAAATCTGATGTGCTGTAATATAGCCAACTACCTCAGCCAGCCTAACCATATCCCTTTAGGGGCTGCCTTTCTGAGTTTTTAATAAGGCTTCAGGCATATCCCTACTCAATATCTCATGAAGAGTTGAGTTCACATTATATTTCGGGAAAATTATTCATCTTAATATTTTGTAATTTGGTCAAGTAAAGATGATTTTCTATTTTTGTTGTCTGTCCTATTTGCTTATGAAGATAATGTGAATTCATAGCAAAAATAGTTATTTTATCTTCTGTCTTATTTTCTGCTTAATCTGTTTATCTCAATGTAGGCTAAGAATCTGTTTAATGACAGATAAAGGATGCTCTGCTCTGACTTCAGCTCTGAAAACAAACCCATCACACCTGAGAGAACTGGACCTCAGTGAGAATAAACTAGGAGACCCAGGAGTGAAAAACCTCAGTGATCTACTCAGGAAACCACAATGCAAGCTGGAGAAATTACAGTTAGTAATATGCAACATACAACAGTAATCAACAGTGATTAAAGGTCATTTTAAGACCGCAGGGCTTAAGTCACATCTTTGCGTTTCTCCATCAGAAGTAACAGAAATCTATTATTATTTTATGGGTTTGTACAACCTCAATTCCGAGAAATTAGGACATTTTGTAAAATGCAATAAAATCTGGAATCTGTGATTTATTAATTCTCTTCAACTTTTATTTAATTGAAGTATAAAGAAAATATTTCCAAAGTTTTCACTGACCGACGTAAATGTATTTTGTAAATATGAACAATTTTTTTTTTTTTATGGCTGCAGCACACTCCAAAAAGTGGGGCATAGACTAAATAAAAGTGAAACATTATAGAATATCCACGTTAAACTGTTTTGAAACAGTTCACAGTAAGCTGGTGAATTGGCAATAGGTCAAGGTATCATGTTTGGGTATAAAAGTATGGAAGCATATGGGTAGGAATATTCAATTTGGAATGTAATATGCAAAATGACAATGCAATATGTAAAATGGCAATGCATTTCTGTATTTACATTTACATTTTCCAATACAATTGTATAACGTTTGGTGCAAAATGAAAATTAAATTACATAATTTTAATTTGACATTTCATACACTAGTTTTAATATGTAAAATTAATACAAATTTTAATGCTTTATAAGTTGCAAAATTAAAATGAAAATATATTACATAAATTATTAGATATGTATAACATGTTCAAGCAAAAACTGTCAAAATTATCATTCAAATGCTATTTTTCTTAATTAACACTCACGGTCAAGACACTTACGATTGCATTTTCATTCAATGTCCCGCAATGAATGTAGCAAAATTCAATGTGCACATTGAAAATGCATTCCGAGCCGATCACGTCTCCGCCCCCTCGCGCCATGTCAATCACTGCGTGAACAAGGCGGGGCTTGCAGTGCTGAAACGCTGCTTTCATCTGATTGGTCAAATTGCTCCACCTTCAGCTCGGTCTTTGCATTCTTTCAGGCAGAATAAGAGTCAGTGCGAGTGCGGCACTGTAATGTCTGAAACCACCGTTCACTGTTAATTAGCATAATATTTGAACCAGATGTAGCTGGGCACATAATTCGTGCTGCTGCGACTTGCAAGAGACCCCGTTAAATTATTTCTAGGTTATAGTATTGCATAAATATTGTCCCAATGATAAAAACAGTGCAAATAGTTCTGTCTCATTGGATAACAGTGAAGTGGAAATAAATATAGTTAAATTTATGAAATGATTTTTATGATTTTTTGGGAAGGTAAGTCTGGCCATACAGCAACGCGAGTCAGACGAGTTATGTGCCCAGCTACATCTGGTTCAAATATTATGCTAATTAACAGTGAGCGGTGGTTTCAGACATTGCAGTGCCGCACTCGCACTGACTCTTGTTCTGCCTGAAAGAATGAAAAGAGCTGAAGGCGGAGCGATTCAACCAATCAGATGAAAGCAGCGTTTCAGCTCCACCCACAAGTGCGAATGAAATATTGAAGCCATAATTCGAAATGATCAAAACGTACGCGGACCAACTGTCTTGTCCATGTTCTCTAACTTGAATCCTCTCGAATCTTGAGTCTCTTGACCTTCTGCAAGCCCCGCCTTGTTCACGCAATGATTGACATGGCGCGAGAGGGTGGAGACGTGATCGGCTCGGAATGCATTTTCAATGTGCACATTGAATTTTGCTACATTCATTGCGGGACATTGAATGAAAATGCAGTCGTAAGTATCTTGACTGTGAGTGTTAATGCAATTAGGAAAAATAGCATTTGAATGATAATTTTGCCACAGTTTTTGTTTGAACATGTTATACATATCTAATCATTTATGTAATATATTTTCATTTTAAATTTGCAACTTATAAAGCGTTGAAATTCGTATTCATTTTACATATTGAAACTAGTGTGTGAAATGGCACATGGAAATTATGTAATTTAATTTTTATTTTGCACCAAACGTCACACAAATGTATTGGAAAATGTAAATGTAAATACAGAAATGCATTGCCATTTTACATATTGCATTGTAATTTTGCATATTACATTCCAAATTGAATATTGCTACCCATATGCTTCCATATAAAAGAAGCATCTCAGTCTTTGCAAACAAAGCTGTATTTATGCACTTTGTGCCAAATTTCACAAGATAAGTGTCAAACAAATAAAAAATAAAAAAATGCATATAGTTTAGGTCTCTCACCAAGTAACATACATAATATTGTGAAAAGATTCAGGGAATCCAGAGAAATCACAGTCCGTGTATAGAAAGGCAGGAAACATCAGTTGAATGTTGTTGATCTTTGAACCCTCAGATGGCATTGCATAAGAAACCATCACGATGCAGTGCTAAATATACAGTAGTCAAATTGAATGAGGAGTACTTCAGAAAACCACTGTCATTTACCACAGTCTGCTGCTGCATCAAATGCAACTTAAATCTCTGTTACTTTAGGAGAAAGCTAAACATCATTTTGCCGGGTTCTCTTTGCCAGAGTTCATCTCAGATATTCAAAAAGACAGTGGAAAGCTGTGTTCTACTCTGATGAGTCCACATTTCAACTTGTTTCAGTGAAAAATGGATTTTGAGTTCTCAGTCCAAAATACCAAAGAGACCATCCAGACTTTCATTAGCAACAGAAGCAAAAGCCAATGTCTGTCATGGTATGGGGTGCAGCAGAGCAGACGACATGGATGACCTACCTGCAGTCCACATCTGTCTCCAATTGAAAATGTATGACCAGTCATGAAAAGGAGAATCAGACAATGACAATCACAGACTGCTGAGCATCTGAAGTCTTGCATAAAGTGAGACTGGACAAAAATTTTGCTTGCAAAACATTAAAGGGATAGTTCACCCAAAAATCATAGTTATGTTATTAATAACTCACCCTCATGTCGTTCCAAACCAGTAAGACCTCCATTTATCTTCGGAACACAGATTAAGATATTTTAGATTTAGTCCTAGAGCTCTTAGTCCCTCCATTGAAACTGTGTGTATGGTATACTGTCCATGTTCAGAAAAGTATGAAAAACATCATCAAAGTAGTCCATTTGACATCAGAGGGTCAGTTAGAATTTTTTGAAGCATCGAAAATACATTTTGGTCCAAAAATAGCAAAAACTACGACTTTATTCATCATTGTCTTCTCTTCCGTGTCTGTTGTGAGAGAATTCAAAACAAAGCAGTTTGTCATATCCGGTTCGCGAACGAATCAATTAATGTAACCGGATCTATTTTGAACCAGTTCACCAAACGAACTGAATCGTTTTAAACAGTCCGTGTCTCCAATACGCATTAATCAACAAATGACCTAAGCTGTTAACTTTTTTAATGTGGCTGACGCTCCCTCTGAGTTAAAACAAACCAATATCCCGGAGTAATTAATTTACTCAAACAGTCCACTTACTGAACTGCTGTGAAGAGAGAACTGAAGATGAACACCCAGACGAGCCAGATAATGAACAAAAGTTTGACTCGTTCACGAGTCAAGAACCATTTCTGTCAGACGTGTCCGATTCGAGAACCGGGGAGCTGATGATACTGCGCATGTGTGATTCAGCATGAAACAGACCGACACACAGAGCGTCTGAACCAAACTGATTCTTTTGGTGATTGATTCTGAACTGATTCTGTGCTAATGTTATGAGCCCAGGTAAACCGAAGGCTTGAATCAAGGGCAATCATCACCAATGATGCAATTACGTTTTCTTCAACCGATTTATTGAATCGAACTGTCCGAAAGAACTACTGGTGAACCGAAAACTGATGCAACTGGTTCTTGACTCGTGAACGAGTCATTATCTGGCTCGACTCTGTGTTCATCTCTCTCTTCACATCTGTTCAGTCAGTGTACTGTTTGAGTACATGAATTTCTCCGGGATATTGGTTTGTTTTTTACTCAGAGGGAGTGTCAGCCAAATTTTAAAAGTTAACAGCTCAAGTCATTTGTGGATCAATGCGTATTGGAGACGCGAACCAATTAAAAAGATTCAGTTCAATTTGGTGAACTGGTTCAAAAAGATACAGTTACATCGAATGATTCGTTCGCGAACCGGATATGACAAAGTGCTTTGATTTGAACTCTCTCACAACAGACACGGAAGGGAAGACAATGATGAATAAAGTCGTAGTTTTTGCTATTTTTGGACCAAAATGTATTTTCGATGCTTCAAAATATTCTAACTGACCCTCTGATGTCACATGGACTACTTTGATGATGTTTTTCTTACCTTTCTGGACATGGACAGTATACCATACACACAGTTTCAATGGAGAGACTGAGAGCTCTCGGACTAAATCTAAAATATCTTAAACTGTGTTCCGAAGATAAATGGAGGTCTTACTGGTTTGGAACGACATGAGGGTGTTATTAATGACATAATTATGATTTTTGGGTGAACTATCCCTTTAACAATTAGTATCCTCAATTCCCAAACAATGAAACATTGTAATTAAAAGTAAGGTTTTATGACACACAGTGTTTAACGTGCCTCTGTCCCAACATTTTTGGAGTATGTTGCAGCTGTCAAAATCAAAATTTGTTAATATTTACAAAATACATAAATGTTGGTCAGTTAAAACTTTGGAAATCTTGCCTTTTAACTTTTTGTCCATTGAATAAATGTTAAAGAGAATGAACAAATCACAGATTTTTTTTATTTTATTGCATTTTACATAATGTCCCAACTTCTTTGTAATTGGAGTTGTATGTGCATTGGTAGAAACAACTGTTGTGTGGCTATAAAATTGTTTCATATACTGAAATCTGACAAATCTTTGCTGTGAATAAAGTAGTAAAACAAATCCACACCTTTTTGAGGTGGAAGTTAAAGGAGCAAACTAAATTAAAAGTTAACGTAGCAGATTCATTGAAGACAAAATGTAACTGCACTCTCAAACCATGCTTAAAGGAGTGTGCAGTTACATTTTGTCTTCATTAAATCTTGAAATCTTTCTAAACACAACAGAAATCAGAGAAGACTAAAAAACAGTGTAACAAATGACAGTTAATTATTCTGATAGTTACATTTATGATGGAACAATAGTACTTTTCACTGAATTTTTTTGTATTAAGCAAATGTTTGTTTAGAGATTGTAAACTACACTGCAAAATGACTTATGTTTGATTCATGTATTAATAATATTTAAATGTTTATTTCTCTGTTGTTTCTGTAGTGATCATACAGTCTTGTTCAAAATAATAGCAGTACAATGTGACTAACCAGAATAATCAAGGTTTTTAGTATATTTTTTATTGCTACGTGGCAAACAAGTTACCAGTAGGTTCAGTAGATTGTCAGAAAACAAACAAGACCCAGCATTCATGATATGCACGCTCTTAAGGCTGTGCAATTGGGCAATTAGTTGAAAGGGGTGTGTTCAAAAAAATAGCAGTGTCTACCTTTGACTGTACAAACTCAAAACTATTTTGTACAAACATTTTTTTTTCTGGGATTTAGCAATCCTGTGAATCACTAAACTAATATTTAGTTGTATGACCACAGTTTTTTAAAACTGCTTGACATCTGTGTGGCATGGAGTCAACCAACTTGTGGCACCTCTCAGCTGTTATTCCACTCCATGATTCTTTAACAACATTCCACAATTCATTCACATTTCTTGGTTTTGCTTCAGAAACAGCATTTTTGATATCACCCCACAAGTTCTCAATTGGATTAAGGTCTGGAGATTGGGCTGGCCACTCCATAACATTAATTTTGTTGGTTTGGAACCAAGACTTTGCCCGTTTACTAGTGTGTTTTGGGTCATTGTCTTGTTGAAACAACCATTTCAAGGGCATGTCCTCTTCAGCATAGGGCAACATGACCTCTTCAAGTATTTTAACACATGCAAACTGATCCATGATCCCTGGTATGCGATAAATAGGCCCAACACCATAGTAGGAGAAACATGCCCATATCATGATGCTTGCACCTCCATGCTTCACTGTCTTCACTGTGTACTGTGGCTTGAATTCAGAGTTTGGGGGTCGTCTCACAAACTGCCTGTGGCCCTTGGACCCAAAAAGAACAATTTTACTCTCATCAGTCCACAAAATGTTCCTCCATTTCTCTTTAGGCCAGTTGATGTGTTCTTTGGCAAATTGTAACCTCTTCTGCACATGCCTTTAACAGAGGGACTTTGCGGGGGATTCTTGAAAATAGATTAGCTTCACACAGACGTCTTCTAACTGTCACAGTACTTACAGGTAACTCCAGACTGTCTTTGATCATCCTGGAGGTGATCATTGGCTGAGCCTTTGCCATTCTGGTTATTCTTCTATCCATTTTGATGGTTGTCTTCCGTTTTCTTCCACGTCTCTCTGGTTTTGCTCTCCATTTTAAGGCATTGGAGATCATTTTAGCTGAACAGCCTATCATTTTTTGCACCTCTTTATAGGTTTTCCCCTCTCTTATCAACTTTTTAATCAAAGTACGCTGTTCTTCTGAACAATGTCTTGAACGACCCATTTTCCTCAGCTTTCAAATGCATGTTCAACAAGTGTTGGCTTCATCCTTAAATAGGGGCCACCTGATTCACACCTGTTTCTTCACAAAATTGATGACCTCAGTGATTGAATGCCACACTGCTATTTTTTTGAACACACCCCTTTCAACTAATTCAACTAATTGACCAATTGCACAGCCTTAAGAGCGTGCATATCATGAATGCTGGGTCTCATTTGTTTTCTGAGAATCTACTGAACCTACTGGTAACTTGTTTGCCACGTAGCAATAAAAAAATATACGAAAAACCTTGATTATTCTGGTTAGTCACATTGTACTGCTATTATTTTGAACAAGACTGTATATATTAATCAACACTAATAAATTAATTTACTTGATAAGATTTGGATTTTAACTATCCCCAAAGGTTCCTGTCTTGGTTTGTTCGTTCGTATAATTGTTCTAATATAAATTTCCATGATTTTTCTGCTGTTTTAGTGACTGTATGATGTTTATTAATGATGCATTTAAAGGGATAGTTCACCCAAAAATGAATATTACCCCATGATTTACTCACCCTCAAGCCATCCTAGGTGTATATGACTTTCTTTTTTCAGATGAATACAATGAGAGTTATTTTATAAAACCTTCTGGCTCTTCCAAGCTTTATAGTGGCAGTGAATGGGGGTCGAGATTTTGAAACACAAAAAAGTGCATCTCTCCATCATAAAAAATACTCCACATGGCTCCTTGGGGGTTAATAAATGTCTTCTGAAGTAAATCGATAAGTTTGTGTAACAAAAATATCCATATTTAAAACTTTATGAACTGTAATCTCTAGCTTCTACTAACTTTTTCACGAGAGAGTGGCGATCCAGTAGATGATGCAGCCATAGCCTAATATACTAATCTTGCGAGAACCAAGTTTTGTTTACAGCAAAGGAAAACCAGTCTCTTCATAACTCAAATTGAAATCTTCCAACAATGATTTATTTATTTTTTAATGTAACTGATTGTATTCGTCTAAAAAAAAAGAAAAAAGAAAAGAAAATCATATACACCTAGGCTGGGTTGAGGGTGAGTACATCATGGGGTTATTCTCATTTTTGGGTTAACTATCCCTTTAAAGGGTTAGTTCACCCAAATAGCAAAATTATGTCATTAATAACTTACCCTCATGTTGTTCCAAACCCGTAAGACCTCCGTTTATCTTTGCAACACACACTGTAAAAAATTAACTGTAGAATTTACAGGATTTTACTGGCAAAAAAGTTGCCAATAAAATCCTGTAAATATGATGTGATGTTAATTGCTGTAAAATGGATTACAGGACATTACTGCAAAGCAAATTACAGTTAATTGCTGTATGTGAAATACAGTAGTTTGTAGTATTTTTTACAGTAACATTGAATTTTACTAGTAGTTTATTTTACAGCATTTTTTTGTAATTTCATTAAATTACAGTATTTAACTGGCAACAAAAGTTGCCAATAAAATCATGTAAATACCCCTAAATACAATATGATGTTGTAATAATTGAACAATGAAACTGCTTTAAAGAATAATTTTAACAGTAAACTATAAAATACTGATATAAATGCATTATCATGAGCTCTGTCTTAATACATTTACAAATGAATAAAAACCAAGTCAATGAAGTTGCAAATAAGTATTTATTAAAACTGGCAGAAAGACATTATAAGGCTTTTACTGGTAAAATAACATTTTCAGTCTTTCAGCAGTTAAATCTTATCATAAAAATAGCATAGCATCACAAATAACTGTTTAAAAAAATTCTATAAAAATGAAGGTCAATCAACAGAATTTGTATAATTTTGGTAAAAAATATGTTTTAAAGAAAAGGATTAAAATAAAATCCTTTTAATCCATCAAGTTCTGAGATGAGCACACACACATGACGGTTGTCCCTCTTTTCTGAGACTTTTCCACTTGTTTTGCCTCTATGTGTCCGTCTTGTATCCAGTGAGTGTTGTGATTCCAAGAAAACATCTGCACATAAAACAAGCAAAAGCATCCAGATAAAGTTAAGTATTGAATGAAACTAGCTCAATAAAATAAATGTCAAAATGCCACTTATACAATACAATCAGCATTTAACAGTACTTAAAAGGTTACTCGACCCCAAAATGAAAATCTTGCCATTAAATCACTTACCTCCATGTCGTTCCAAACCCGTAAAAGCTTTGTTCGTCTTCGGAACACAATTTAAGATATTTTGAATGCAAACCGGGAAGCTTGTGACTGTCCCATAGACTCTCCAGTAAATACCACTGTCAAGGCCCAGAAAAGAATGAAAGACATCATCAGAATAGTCCATCAGTGGTTCAACCGTAACGTTATGAAGCGACGACAATACTTTTTGTATGCAAAGAAAACTAAAATTAGGATTTATTCAACAATTAGTCTCCTCTGCATCAGTGTAGTGCCATTTTTGGAGAGTATCTGTTGGACACACACTACATAGCCTGTTCTGTGTCAGCTGGGTCACATGGACACGCTTTCTATGTTTATTTACGCTTTGATTTGAACGAAAACAGCGTATCCGTGTGGTGCAGCTGACATAATAAAAAATAACGACTTTGTTGAGAAAAGTTGTTCTTTTTGTTTTCTTTGCATAAAAAAGTATTCTTGTAGCTTCGTAAAATTACAGTTGAATCACTGATGGCAGATGGACTATTCTGACAATCCTTTTCATACTTTTCTGGGGTTAGACATTGTTAATTGTTTGGCAGTCAGTGGGACAGACGAAAGCCTCCCGGTTCTCATATGAAATATCTTAAATTGTGTTCCGAAGATGAACATAGCTTTTACGGGTTTGGAACGACATTAATCACTGTTAACAGTTAACAGTGATGAATGACTACATTTTCATTATGGGGTGGAGTAACCCTTTAAATAAGTAACCTTTTTCGCAAATGAAATTACTTAAGTAAAACGAAATTAATGTGTGCAAAAGATGCCTGCTCCCGGGACGCACAATGTTGAGGTATGAATTCACAACCATCTGACCCTCAAATAGTCAAAAACCACTGGGTGGACCTGAAATGAATAAATATAAGTAATAATGTAACCTACACAGCAAAATCCCCAGTGTTAATTTAACACTCCCCACTCATAAACACTAAAGCAGTGTTAAAAGTAACACTGAAGCAGAGTTGAAGTTAATGAGATAATTAAGAAGTTAATTGAGTTATGATTGAGCATTATTGAAGACACCTGATGTTAACAAGCAGAATCACAAACGAGAAAAATCACAATGTGTGTGTCACCATTATAGTGTTCAGTGTTTGCTTTAGTTGGGATCTTGACCCTTCAGTTATTAACTTTAGATTTTATGTGGTTGTGGGTCAGTTAGAATTTTTTGAAACATCGAAAATACATTTTGGTCCAAAAATAGCAAAGACTACGACTTTATTCACCATTGTCTTCTCTTCTGTGTCTGTTGTGAGAGAGTTCAAAACAAAGCACTTTGTCATATCCGGTTCACGAAGGAATCATTCGATGTAACCGGATCTTTTTGAACCAGTTCACCAAATCGAAATGAATCGTTTTAAACGGTTCGCGTCTCCAATACGCATTAATTTAATGATTCGTTCGCAAACCAGATATCGCAAACTGCTTTGTTTTGAACTCTCTCTCACAACAGACACGGAAGAGAAAACAATGCTGAATAAAGTCATAGTTTTTGCTATTTTTGGACCAAAATGTATTTTTGATGCTTCAAAAAATTCTAACTGACCCTCTGATGTCACATGGGCTACTTTGATGATGTTTTTCTTACCTTTCTGGACATGGACAGTATACCGTTCACACATCTTCAATGTGAGAGCTGAGAGCTCTCGGACTAAATCTAAAATATCTTAAACTGTGTTCCAAAGATAAAAAGAGGTCTTACGGGTTTGGAACAACATGAGAGTAAGTTATGAATGACATAATTTTGCTATTTGGGTGAAATAACCCTTTAAGTTTGTGTGTTAGTTAAAAGGGATTATTGGGTGCTGGAAACACCAAAAAAATAAAAATAAATAGTGGTTTATCTGCATAACTGATGATGTATTCAACTACATCACATGATTTAGTCAAAGTTTGTGATTCAGACTATTAAGCAGTATTTTAATAGGCAGCTGTGTTTTAATTTTAAATTACATTTTTTAGACTTTCAGACTGCAGTATCACTGAAGAAGGTTATAAAGCTCTGGCTTCAGCTCTGAGATCAAACCCTTCACACCTGATAGAGCTGGATCTCACAGGAAATGATCCTGGACAATCAGGGGTGCAGCAGCTCAGTGATTTACTACAGAGTCAATGGTATTCATTGAAAACACTGAGGTGAGATGTGATAATATAATATTAAAATAAATATGCAGGCTAAATATTCATAAAATATTATTTGAGTTATACAATAAGCTAAAAATTATAAATATTATTAAGTTTAAAACAGAATCAGAATGAGCTTTGTTGCAAAGCATGCTTACTAGGGGTGGCACGATTCGCTGAAAAAATTCCGAACTGTTCGGTTCACCCCACACGGTTCGGCACGCGCTGGGACCGCGGTTCAACTTTCAAATCTGACAAGCATCTGTATGCTTTGCTGATTTGTTATAAATAGCACGTAAAACAAACTGGGTTCAACTAATATATGTTTCTGTTGATGGATGCGCATTCTGGATTCCCAGACATTACAACAATATCGATGAGAAAAAAGAAAAAAACCTGGACAAACAATTCACTCTTGATCATGAGAATTACTGCTGGAATATGAGCTGTCATTTATTCCGTCATCACCCGGGGACTGATAGCTGGCGCGCACATATGAGACCTGAACAGCACACGTTAATATGCGTTTAAACTAAACTCATTTAAGCTTTTCAGTTTAAACATTTAAGAGTCAAAGGACGCGAGCTCGCGCGCGCAGTGAGAAGATTTGTGCATGCCCGCAAACCCGCGCCTCAGAACGCACGCAAATGCTCTCTCTCTGAAGTATTGTTTAAATGGACAAATTCACACAAAAAATATCTAAAAATGTCCGTCTTGGTAAGTATCCTACAGCAGACATAGCCGGCTGAACGTATGCTACTGGATCTGTGCATTCTCTTAATGTGACAGACGGTCTTTATATTAATTGAACAGCAACAACAAAGAAATCACTCACTGCTCTTGATTAAAAAGCTTTAATAACTTTAATAAAGAATAAGTTTTAATTTATACAGTCCAATATACAATGCTGTTTTACATTTGATTACTTTATTAAATTTTTGTACTTAAAAACTTATGCTAGACCTGAAAAAAAAAAAAAAAAACGTGAAAAAGCTGAACTGTGCCACCCCTAATGCTTACATATACACAAAATGTGCCTTGCTTTCTTCATTGCTTGTGTGAACGGAGCTTTTGTGTATTTACCAGAAAATTATTTTTTCTTTTCTTTTTTATAGTAATTTATTGTGCTTAATGTGTGAAAGGATCTTATGAAAAACCATGTTCACAAACAAGCCAGTTCTCTGTTTTCTCAGTTTATGCTGACATTTCTCACTCCTCCATCTTAAAATCCAGAAAGATCTCGAGACCTTAATTTCAATCTCTGTATTCGTACTGAAACTCACTAGTGGGCTTTTGCTCTTCTGCTCTGTGGGACATTTCCATCCTATTTTGCTATAGGACTGAGTATTGCCAGTTTATTTTCAAATCTTTATATCTTTGTTTGTGTTTAAATTTTAATTTCATTATTGTTGTAAAGCATGTTTTAGAACAATAATTTCGTTTTTTTTTTTTTTTTTTAATCAATGGTCAATTAGTAGAGCATTTAATTTAATCCTGCTTCACCTTGCCTTTCTGCAGGTTTTTGGGTCCTGCTGCAGAGGAAGTCTATCAGTATGTGACTGGAGTTGTGAGCAAAAACCTGTTACTCTTGAAAGAACTGGATCTGAGTGAACGTAAACTAGGAGATACACGAGTGAATCAGATTGCTGCTCTGCTGCAGGATAAACACTGTAAACTCAACACACTGATGTAAGAATTTTTAATTTATCAAAAATTTTAATTTATCCGAAATTTTAATAGTAATTTTACTGTAGTATTTCAGACCGTTTTTTTCTTCTTCTCAGCATTACACTGACCCATAATAATTTGATGTAATTAAATTAAACTGGCAATTAAAAACACATTTAGAAAGGTGACATAAAGCTTTAAACAGTTGACCAAGCAAGAAAGTTTGATATGTAACATGAGAGAGAACAATGGTTTCTTTTCAGTCAGTCACTCTTGATGTCACGCAAGTTAAGGATGATTTGGGAATCTAACCAGAGAGACCAATCTACTTAGAGTATAAACAAAATGAGCCAATGCTCATTGGCATGCAGATATTACATCCAGTTGCAGCTGATCACAGTATGAGTATAAGTAGGCAGCTGGTGCAGCACATAATCAGCTTTCAGCTTTGGAACCTAGCGGTGTTATCGTTCTTCTCCCACCAAGCTTGTGTGTCAACGAGTCAGTGCTCTCAAAGGAGCTTCTCTGTGCGGGTGTCACGGCACGACAGCGGGTTGGTCAACCCTCGTTGAGTGGGTGCAAACTACAGGCTGCACTACCCCCTGTAGTGTTGAGGCAGACATCTCCTCTGTGTACTTCAGCACAACTAAGAGAGCAATCCTAAAAGAGCATTCACTTGCGTTTCTGGATGTGATAGTTACCTGGTGCTGGTTGATGGTCACGATCGCTGCGTCATGTTCCTGGGCATTAAAGATTGCTGAAGTAGCGTTCATGGATAAGTTATGATCCCCTTGTGGGAAGATTATCATCTTGGAGTTGTGGACCAGGCTCCACCACCTCGAAAGAGGTGGAGTTCAGTTGCCTCTGCCATGATCAAGGGCGTGTCTAGAGCATTTTCGTTCGGGGGGCCATGCTGGGGCACTGCCTCCATATGGGGTGGCCGCCAGTGACCAAAAAAAAAAAAAAAAAAACAAGCTAAATTCTACAGTATACAGTATATTACTTAAATCCCATTGATTTAGTTATTTTTTTTTAACTTGAATAAAGTTACTTGTAAACAGATGCAGTAATAAAGCACATTTTTCATGAATTTAGTTTTTTGTCATCCCTGTATATATCCATTAAGTTACATTTGAGAATAATTAGTTTTTTGTTTTGTTTTTTTTTTCTTGGAAAGAAACTCCCTATATCTTTACTTCTTTTCATGGCACTGCTCTCTTCCCTTCCTTCAAAAGAAACACTTATGTTTGTCTGTTATTCTCAATCTCAAAAAAAAAAAAAAATCACATTGTGAATGAAATGCACAGAATGCATCCATGTCATTTCACGTGTAAATGACTAAGTTAGGCCTGACAATTTAACTGACTATCTAACTGACTTACTCTCATGCATTAACAAGTAACGTGTCACCAGACAATTATTATTATGGAACCTTTTGTGCATATTGTCATTTGGTGCAATCTTGCTATGTGGTCACTGTCACAAAATAAACTGATACAAAATATGCAGATCACCATGACTGTTTATTGTTTGATAGCGCCCCAGCGTATTTTACTTTTGTATTAAACGTTAACTGAACATTTGCTTGAAATCAACCACGACCAACACGAGCAGAGCCTGACGGGGTAAAAACATTGATCTGAGAAAACCATAGAAACATATTAAACCATACATAAAGGTTACCTACCAGCTCTTTGTTTGGTGTCTTGTGATGTTCTTGAACAAATCTTTAATGTGACTAGGGAAGAACGAGTTGTCTCTATGATTGCGACATCACTTTGAATGTTTTTTTTTTTTTTTTTACAGTGGATTCTAATCTTCAAAAATTACCTTGTTGTATGATTTTTGTCTTTTGAGTTCACCCTTCAGATTAGACTATAGAACTGTAGTGTTTTTTGTTAAGGATTCAAAATTTGCTTTTAATTTATGTCATTATGTCCTTTTTGAGCAAGCATCTTATACATATATTTAGACCAATTTAAGCAATTATTATACCAGCAAACTCAAAATTGGATTAAAAATTAAACTAGGCTATATACCTGGATTTTTATATTATCATATAGCCTATAGTGTTTATTTACTGATAGACAGTCAAAATGACAAATTAATAAATATTTTATTTATAACAAGGATTTATTTATTTATAAAATAATAACACACCACAAATTCTCAAGAAACAGTAACAAAAACACAGTGACAGAAATGTCAGAAATAGCACATGGATCTGTCACGTGATTAAGGAATGATTTGAAGGCAAGGCAAGGCAAGTTTATTTACAGTCTTGTTCAAAATAATAGCAGTACAATGTGACTAACCAGAATAATCAAGGTTTTTAGTATATTTTTTATTGCTACGTGGCAAACAAGTTACCAGTAGGTTCAGTAGATTGTCAGAAAACAAACAAGACCCAGCATTCATGATATGCACGCTCTTAAGGCTGTGCAATTGGGCAATTAGTTGAAAGGGGTGTGTTCAAAAAAATAGCAGTGTCTACCTTTGACTGTACAAACTCAAAACTATTTTGTACAAACATTTTTTTTTTCTGGGATTTAGCAATCCTGTGAATCACTAAACTAATATTTAGTTGTATGACCACAGTTTTTTAAAACTGCTTGACATCTGTGTGGCATGGAGTCAACCAACTTGTGGCACCTCTCAGCTGTTATTCCACTCCATGATTCTTTAACAACATTCCACAATTCATTCACATTTCTTGGTTTTGCTTCAGAAACAGCATTTTTGATATCACCCCACAAGTTCTCAATTGGATTAAGGTCTGGAGATTGGGCTGGCCACTCCATAACATTAATTTTGTTGGTTTGGAACCAAGACTTTGCCCGTTTACTAGTGTGTTTTGGGTCATTGTCTTGTTGAAACAACCATTTCAAGGGCATGTCCTCTTCAGCATAGGGCAACATGACCTCTTAAAGTATTTTAACATATGCAAACTGATCCATGATCCCTGGTATGCGATAAATAGGCCCAACACCATAGTAGGAGAAACATGCCCATATCATGATGCTTGCACCTCCATGCTTCACTGTCTTCACTGTGTACTGTGGCTTGAATTCAGAGTTTGGGGGTCGTCTCACAAACTGCCTGTGGCCCTTGGACCCAAAAAGAACAATTTTACTCTCATCAGTCCACAAAATGTTCCTCCATTTCTCTTTAGGCCAGTTGATGTGTTCTTGGCAAATTGTAACCTCTTCTGCACATGCCTTTTTTTTTAACAGAGGGACTTTGCGGGGGATTCTTGAAAATAGATTAGCTTCACACAGACGTCTTCTAACTGTCACAGTACTTACAGGTAACTCCAGACTGTCTTTGATCATCCTGGAGGTGATCATTGGCTGAGCCTTTGCCATTCTGGTTATTCTTCTATCCATTTTGATGGTTGTCTTCCGTTTTCTTCCACGTCTCTCTGGTTTTGCTCTCCATTTTAAGGCATTGGAGATCATTTTAGTTGAACAGCCTATCATTTTTTGCACCTCTTTATAGGTTTTCCCCTCTCTAATCAACTTTTTAATCAAAGTACGCTGTTCTTCTGAACAATGTCTTGAACGACCCATTTTCCTCAGCTTTCAAATGCATGTTCAACAAGTGTTGGCTTCATCCTTAAATAGGGGCCACCTGATTCACACCTGTTTCTTCACAAAATTGATGACCTCAGTGATTGAATGCCACACTGCTATTTTTTTGAACACACACCTTTCAACTAATTCAACTAATTGCCCAATTGCACAGCCTTAAGAGCGTGCATATCATGAATGCTGGGTCTCATTTGTTTTCTGAGAATCTACTGAACCTACTGGTAACTTGTTTGCCACATAGCAATAAAAAATATACGAAAAACCTTGATTATTCTGGTTAGTCACATTGTACTGCTATTATTTTGAACAAGACTGTATATAGCACATTTCGTACACAATGGTAATTCAAAGTGCTTTACATAAAAGAAAGTAAAATAATAATGAAGAACAAGAATAAAACAAGCAATTTTAAAACTTTTAAAATTATTAAAAAATTGACTTATTTAAAATGAATTTAAAACAGTTAGAAAATGATTTCACATAAAATAAAATAAAAAAAAACAGTGAAAATATAGTGCAATCTGTTCGGACATTGCACAGTGCTCATTCAATAAATGCACAGCTAAACAGATGAGTTTTAAGTCTAGATTTAAATGTGACTAGTGTTTTAGCACATCTGATCTCTTCTGGAAGCTGATTCCAACTGCGGGCGGCATAATAACTAAAGGCAGACTCCCCTTGTTTTGTGTGAACCCTTGGTATTTCTAACTGACTCGATCCTAGTGATCTGAGTGCTCTGCACAGCAAAATCCCCAGTGTTAATTTAACACTCTTGAGTGTGGACTCATATAAACACTAAAGCAGTGTTAAAAGTAACACTGAAGCAGAGTTGAAGTTAATGAGATAATTAAGAAGTTAATTGAGTTATGATGGACCATTATTGAAGACACCTGATGTTAACAAGCAGAATCACCAACCGAGAAAATCACAATTTGTGTATCACCATTATAGTGGTCAATGTTTGCTTTAGTTGGGATCTTGACCCTTCAGTTATTAACTTTAGATTTTATGTGGCTGTAGTGACTGAATTATATCATACAGACAGACCACAGCAGAGGCAATCATGTGTGCTATTGATTGTGGTTTGAGCTATTTGTTATAGAGTGACCTGAATGCCTGAGTTTAGGTTTTTTTACTGCATACATAAATTAAGTGAAAAAGAAAAGTAAGCAACCCAGCATTTCTGACATAGTATGACATGTTTTTAATAGTTAGTTCTACGTAAAAAATAAATCTTTTGTTTAGACACACAGACATCAGGAATCAGCGTGAGCATCACAACAACGGTGACCATCAAAAAAGCATGTTGTAGCCAATAAAAACTCATCCATGGCTCCCATCATGCATTGCGGCATGAATAAATTATGAGCTGAACTGTCTTTTTAACTTTTTATTCTAACTATATTTTATTTTTGCTGTTTTTATGTTCATTTTTTGTATCTAGTTTTGTGATGTTCAGAGTTGGTCTGTTTATCTGAATATGTTGTTTGTCACCATTGTTGAGATTCATACACTGATTATTGTTATCTGTGTGTGCCTAAAATTAAAATTCTTTAATAAAAAAAAAAAAAAAATCAGAATCACTTGCAAGAGATACCTACAAAATGCATAGAAAATACAGATTTTTTCATTGTGGAATCAAAGCTGTGACAATCAATATGGAAGTTTTACTTTGAGAAAAGACTGTAAATGAGTTCAGTGACTCATGTCAAACAACGATTACATTAAAACATAATCATCAACACGCGATGATTTTTGCTTTTGGTTTGACAAACAAACTTTAAAAGTAAAAAGTTACAAGCCAAGATCCCAGCTAAAGCAAACACTGAACACTATAATGGTGACACACAAATTGTGATTTTTCTCGTTTGTGATTCTGCTTGTTAACATCAGGTGTCTTCAATAATGCTCAATCATAACTCAATTAACTTTTTAATTATCTCATTAACTTCAACTCTGCTTCAGTGTTACTTTTAACACTGCTTTAGTGTTTATATGAGTCCACACTCAGAGTGTTAAATTAACACTGGGGATTTTGCTGTGTGTTAGGTTTATATTCAGTGAGCATATCTGAAATATATTTCGGTCCTAGGTCATTTAGTAACTTATATACGAGTAAAAGTACTTTAAAATCAATCCTAAATGTTACTGGAAGCCAGTGTAGGGACCTGAGGACTGGTGTGATATGCTCAGATTTTCTGGTTCTAGTCAGAATCCTGGCAGCAGCGTTCTGGATGAGCTGCAGCTGTCTAATGGTCTTTTTGGGAAGGCCGGTGAGGAGCCCATTACAATAGTCCACCCTTGCAATGTTTTTTAAATGATAGTATGCTGATTTAGTTACTGCTTTGACATGACTACTGAAACTAAGGTCTGTCTCCAGAATCACACCAAGATTCCTGACTTGATTTTTAGTTGTTTGACCCCTAGAGTCAAGGTATGCATTCACCTTGAACACTTCATCTTTGTTTCCAAATGCAATGACTTCAGTTTTTTCCTTGTTTAACTCAAGAAAGTTCTGGCACATCCAACTATTAATTTCATCAATGCATTGGCAGAGGGAGTCAATTGGGGCTGTAGTCATTTGGAGATAAGGCTAGGTAAATCTGGGTATCATCAGCATAGCTGTGATAGGCAATTTGATTCTTTCTCATTATTTGACTTAGTGGGAGCATATGCAGGCTAAACAAGAGCGGTGCAAGAATTGACCCTTGTGGGACTCCGCATGTCATGGACGTCCACTTAGACTTATGCTCCCCTATACTCACATAATAGCCTCTCCCTTCTAAGTATGACCTGAACCATTCGAGTACCATCCCAGAAAGCCCGACCCAGTTTTCCAGTCTCTCTAGTAGTATCTTATGATCGACAGTGTCAGACGCAGCACTGAGATCTAGCAATACCAGCACCGATATTTTGCCAGTCACAATTTAAGCGAATATCATTTATTATCTTAATGAGTGCTGTCTCTGTGCTGTGATGCGGTCGAAAACCAGATTGAAAATTGTTCAGGTATCCATTTGAGTTTAAGTATTTGTTCAGCTGATTAAAAACTACCTTTTCTATAGTTTTGCCAGAGGTGGGTAGAGTACCCAAAAACTTTACTCAAGTAAAAGTAAAAGTAATTCTAGAAATATTTACTCAAGTAAAAGTAAAAGTACTAGTCTTGAATAGTTACTTGAGTAAGAGTAAAAGAGTATCGGATAAAAAATCTACTCAAGTAGTTAGTTACTAGTTACTTTGGGTCATATATACGGAGCCTATTTTATTTAAATATATAGATAAAATGTGTTTAATGCATGTGTGTGTATAAATGTATATATTTATAAATGTATATATTTCATCAGCCTTTACTCCAATTTATGTAATTTATTATAAAACCCTGTCTGTTTACTTAAGTAACAGATATAGGTGTCGTGCCATAACATATTTTTAATACGACTGACTTTATATTAAATGTGAATTTAAAATTGAAAGTTAATGTGATATAAATATTGCTACTAATCTTTCATTGTTCAGAAAGAGAGCAAATAACATTTACATTATTAAAGATCATTTTCACTGACAGTCTAGATTTCAATCACTCTCAGAAACTCCCATTAAAATCACTTAAACTGTTAACACTGTGAAATCAATATCTTAATTATAGATTCGTACACACATCTGCACTTTGTTGTTTCTGACGAGAGAATTCGCCAGAAAGAGGTGTTCAGTCAGTAAGCGAGGGAAGGAAACACCGGCATTTTAGCGATGACTCATCTGAACACCTCTGATTGGCCATTGCATTCAAAAGCTCAACAGAATCGTGTGTGATTAGTTATGCGCAGCGCTGTAAAAACGCGTCTGTCTCTGGCTCAGCGCCAGCAAGCAATCACATATCTGAATTTAGCAGCTGATGATATGACTTGCTAAACGTACCCACAATGGTGTGATTGTATTAAAATTAATAAAATCTTATCGGCTATTTTTTTGTCTTTTGGAAGCTGCATTCAACTTGACTCCCCTCTGTTATAAGCCACACACGTACAACAAACTAATGTCACAGTGGTATCGTGTACTGTAATCGAATGTAGCCCAAGTTATTACCTGTTAAAACAGTAGACAGCACACGCGTTCATCTAATAAGGATCTCCATCGCAAGCACATAACAGCCTTTGCAGATTTGCTTTCAATTCAGTGCAGTTCCATAGCCCCGTTTTCAACGCTGCTGAAGATCTTAAACTTTACATCTCTGAGTGAACCGCTTCAGACGCTCAGCGCGTGCAGCAGGGAACTGAACGACTCCTTCAAACTGATTCATGAACCAATTCACTCGTTTGCCAACTGGTTTGATCAAGCCTTTGAACAGAGTTGACTCAAAAGAATGAATCATTCGTGAATGGGCATCGCTCATTGCCCAGAGGAAAGTAGACGGTGCGTTTGGAATAAACTGAAGGATTTATAACATTTATTACATTAAGATAAAGTAACGAGAGGAGCGTTGCCCACAGTAACGAAGTAAAAGTACAGATTTTTCCCAAAAAATTTACTCAAGTAAGAGTATAAAGTACCCATCTTTAAATATACTCCGAAAAGTATTAGTTACCCCGAAAAATTACTCAAGTAAATGTAACGAAGTAAATGTAACTCGTTACTACCCACCTCTGAGTTTTGCCTATAAAAGGAAGATTAGATATTGGTCTAAAATTGCTCAAAATGGTGTTATCAAGATTGCTCTTTTTCAGGAGAGGCTTAAAAACTGTAGTTTTTAAGGAGTTTGGAAATGTCCCAGAAAGAAGTGAGGTGTTCACCACTTCTAAAAGATCTGCTTCTAAGCAGTTTAGCACACTTTTGAAAAAAAGATGTGGGAAGTGTGTCAAGATAGCAGGTTGATGATTATAGGTGCTGCACTATGTCTTCCAGAATTTTGCTATCAATTGCTTCAAAAATAGACATAGTATCTTTTTGATATTGTGGCCTAATCTGTCTGACCTCTGCATTTCTTGAGGATGTGCCAATCGCCTTCCTGATATTGATGATCTTCTCAAAAAAAGAAAAAAGGATGCAAACGCATTTGCTGTCTGAGAGCATTTCACTGGGAATCTGACTTGGGGGGGTTTGTCAGTCTCTCAACAGTGGGCAAAAGAGTACGAGTGTTATTTAAGTTACTGTTTATAAGGTTTGAGAAGAAATTCTGTCTAGATGTGGCTAGTTTCACATTAAAATCATGAAGGCTGTCTTTATAGATGCTATAGTGAATTTCAAGTTTTGTCTTCCGCCACATCCGCTCTGCTTTTCTGCATTGTCTTTTCATAGTCTGAACGTCTCAGGTTACGAATGTAACCATGGTTCCCTGAGTAGGGAACGAGACACTGCGTCCTCTAGGGGTCGCTATGGGGAACACCTCGTCATGACCCGTGTCTGAATCATACTTTGAAAAAACACCAACACTATAAATAAGCGACCGGAGAGCACGTAATTTATCTTCTTCGTGAAGCTTGCGTCCGAAGCATGGCAAGGGAGCTAGAGGACGCAGTGTCTCGTTCCCTACTCAGGGAACCATGGTTACATTCGTAACCTGAGACGTTCCCTTTCAAGGGAACTTCGAACTGCATCCTCTAGGGGTCGCTATGGGGAACAGTATACCCACGCCGCCATGCTGAGGGGAGCGCAGGCCAGAACATGGCAAACACTAAGTACCAACTCTACCATTTCCATGGGAGTTGCCCCTGGGACGTTTAGACGGCTGTCTGTGACACTATCCCTTACGGCCAAAGGCCTAAGCTACATACCCAACTTAATTGTTAGGGCCTCGGCCCGGTGTAGAGCTTAACCCCTTTCTAGGCACCTCCTTTTTTGGCATGGAGACAGAAATGACATACCCAAAATAAAAAGGTTTCTGCTCATGATTCTTTCTGACTAGATACATATTCAACATATGTTCACAAAGCTGACACTTTAAAGTTTACTGTTCAGGAATCAGAATCACTCAGACTGTTATGATAATAGAGATATATAAGCTCAAACATAAAAACAAAAATAAATATATTAAAAACATATTTTTTAAATGTATTTAAAAAATGTGTTGATGTAAGATATGAGTTTAGAAATTGAGTGTAGCTAAAGCCACAAGTCTTTCAAAACTTCATTAGAAATTTCATAATCTAATCTGTAAAACTGTGAATTTTATGAAATATTTTCTAAGGCTATGTCATGTGTGTTTTTTAGAGAAGGCTAATCAGATTGATTTATGGCCCTTGTCATCTCTGTAAGATCTCACATGTAAACTCTTCTGTTTATTTTGTATGTGTGTTGGCTTTGCAAAACTCCCCATTCATGATTGTTTTGTTCTCACCAAACGAGTCTTTCACACCTCCGCCAGGTACGACACATTATGCGCATTATTCTTTTATCATTATTCTTTTGTTTTTATTCCACCTTTATTAGCATTGATTGTGGTTTTTCAGGCTTTACAAAGCAACAAAGCAGCGATCTCACTTCAGTCTCTCTTTGCATTTAGCCCTTATTTATCAAAAGTCTTAATACAAAAATACAACAAAACATTTTCTTACGACATTGACGTGAATTATTGAGACAAAAATGCATTATGAAGAAGAAAAGCACCTGCTATTAGTAGCATCGGAGCTAACGTTAGCATCAAGCTACATCAGACAATTTATGAAATTATTAGTACACTTTTATACAAAACTCACTTTAAACCCCGATCTAGTGTTTATAATAACTTCCTTTAGCGATCAGGGGTGGAATTTGGTCGTTTACTATTGTAAAAATATGCTATTTGTAGCCTTTTTCATCGCTGCACAAGTTAGCATTTCCCATGTACATTTTTTTGTATATTTTATAAAATGCCCCAGATCTCAAGAAAATCTCATACCAAGCTTTTCTATCGTAATCGCGGGTTTATTATTCGGATATTTCGTGTATACAGAGGTGTTTCAGTGTTGTTGTGAGCAGATATGAACCAGGAACTGTTCACGAACCATGTGACACGATGTGACGCTGTCTGGTTTTGGGACTGTCAGATTGACAACCCAAACGTCCAATCAGAGTCTTTCTGGGTCACAGCTCGAGTACACGGAAGCAAACAAACAGAGACGGCTCTGGCAGAGGCTATTTATCATCAGATCGCGTAAATCAGTGGAAAATGAATAGAAATGACGATTCTGTCTGAAGAAATATGAAGTAAACATCAGTAAATATATCCATATATCTCCGCAGATATGCATCTTTGGTCTATAAATCCTTATTGACGCTGTTCAGTGAGTCTATGTGAACACAAATAAACCGCTCTTGACGTGACTGAATATGAGTGAGTGGTGAATTTCTATTAAAAATGGGGCATAATACGGATTTATTATTTTGCACTCCTAACATAAATCACTAAATATCTGTCACTGCAACAATGTTTTATCAAAATATTGGTCAAATATCGAAGCTAGAGTCTTTAAACTTTCAATGCACAGTTTGTCCAGATCAAGTAAGACAGTGATGTTTAATGTGGTGTGAAAGTGAAACAATAATAAACTGGGGCCGTCAGCGATGTTTGCACGTAAAGGGGTTAAAGGCTTGGAATAGGAAGGATTCCTTTAAAGGGATACGGCTAAGAAACCAGTATTTATACAAGGTCTTGCCTGCCACACAGGGGCTACCGCTTGCTCTTGCACAAGTTTGCCGAAGGAGCTGTCTCAACA
This sequence comes from Carassius auratus, assembly GCF_003368295.1. Classification (NCBI taxonomy): domain Eukaryota; kingdom Metazoa; phylum Chordata; class Actinopteri; order Cypriniformes; family Cyprinidae; genus Carassius; species Carassius auratus. Next base: position 125,384 of record NW_020528767.1, read on the forward strand.
GATCCGTGGTAGCAATACCCTGCTTAGATAGGTATTCAAAGATACATGAATGGAGTGGCGCCCAAGATGAACGGGGCTTTACACCAACTCAAGAAAGGGCACGAAGCAACCGCGCGAAGCCCTTACCATAAAGGATTTTTAGAAAGAACGCAGAGCATTAGCGTGCAAACTTACCACAGTGTGGATTTCAGAAAGTGCGCAAAGAATTCACGTGCACACTTACCATAGTATGGATTTTTTTTTTTAAATACTGTTCTAGGGAGGGGTTCTCGTGGCACTCTGAAGGGGAAAAACAGAGAACACAGTCTATATGAGAGGAAACTCTGAATTCAGAGTAGCGTACTTACACGTGACCCTTTCTGGAAAGGGGCCCGTTGTTAAACTACCGCGAGAACCGCCCCAATATCCCTTTAGGTTGAGGGAAGCAATGCTTGAAGTGTATAAACAAATGCACGGCAAATGCACGGCTGAAAGGAGCCAAAGGAACCAAGGTCTAATCATCTCGAAAAGGGAACGAAGCTGAGCGCGTAACCCTTACCATACAGGATTTCAGAAAAGTGTGCAGAGACCTGCGTGCACACTTACCACTTTAAGAAGTACACAGAGTGTAGCGTGTGTACTTAGAGGTTGCTAAGCATCGCAGAGGCGCTGAGCCACACGGGAGAGGCAAGCTCCGATCTTACAAACCTCTGGTCGAGGGGAGCATCACCTGAGGCAGTATATACAGGAAGAATTCCATAACTACCACCTCCACCTTCCCACTGGATGTGACAGTGCATATAAGCGGTCAGAAGGCCCCTCAGGGTGACCTGGCCATACATTCATGAAATCTCCTGCAGTGCCGTGCCAGTTCTGATGATCAGCGAGGCTCCCGCAGAAGCCCGTGATCTCGGCCGCCTAATACCAGAGCACGAGGCCGGAAGGTCGGTGCTGACGGGTGTTAGTAGATGCCATGTCTGAGCACTGTAAAAGAGACTCACAGAATGTTAGTAGACACATGACCACCAGCAATTTAACTCATAAGTATATACAGAAAAGGGTTACATACTCACCCATCTTCCTGTAGTGGAACCCCGCTCACGGGGCGCATCCTTATAGTCCGGACCATCAGTAAGGTGGTTATTATGAATATAGAACCAACCAAAAACATCATAGGTCCAGCATATGAGACTGTTATGAGAGAAATTTTTTCCCACCTAACCTCGATCAGGTGGAGAGCTGGTGGTTACAGGGGAATTAGGCAAGGGAGGAAAAGAGCAGAAGTTAAAAACATACAAAGTTGCTACCTTTTTCTCTAGGTATCGCTCCGATTCGGACGAGAACGCTGCCTCGTCTGAATCACATCCTTCAGGTCCTGCTTACCTCCATGTGACCCACGATTCCTCTTGCCCCTGCCCACAGGCGGGGGAGGAGCGCGAGCCGTGACACTAGCCTTCTGTGCCCGTCTTTGATCCTCAGAACGAGACGGGCCAGGACCCCTATGTTGTTCGGGCTCAGACCTGGACCTTCGTGGAATGAAGGATTTAAAAGCAGCTGAGTGCGCCCTTGCCTCCCTGAACTTCTCGACCACCGTCTCGACGGAGGTACCGAAAAGCTCAGAAGCTGAGACCGGAGCATCGAGAAGAAAGCCCCTTTCTTTCTTCCCGATGTCTGCCAGGTTCACCCACAGATGTCTCTCCGTTACTACCATGGCAGCCATAGACCTACCCATGGTGGAGGCGGCCTGTTTGGTAGCACGGAGAGAGAGGTCTGTGGTGCGGCGCAGCTCGGCCACCTGATCAGCTGAAAGGCCCTCGCCTTTATCCAGGTCCTTCAACAGGTCAGCCTGATAGGCCTGAAGCACTGCCATCGTGTGCAATGAAGCCACAGCCTGACCTGCTGCTGCGTATGCTCTGCCATTTAAGCGGGATGTATCCTGGAGGGGCTTAGATTGCAAAGAGGGAGATTTAAGAGAGGATGTTTCCCCCACAGAGAGATAGCTAGCCAGCGTCTCTTCTACAAGGGGCATCTTCTCATAGCCATTTTCGCGCATGCCCTCAATGTTAGCATAACTCGTATGCTGAAACTGATGGATGCGAGAAGAAAATGGCCTCTTCCATTCTTTTTCGATTTCTGCATGTAAATCAGGCAAGAATGGAAGGCTCACCTGGGCTGGAGGGCTATGGTCAGATAAATAACGCTCATCAAGGCGACCTCGCGGCGTTATTTTGCTGGTACGTTTCCATGGCAAATTTAACTTTGCTGTGGCACGATCCATAACCTCTAACAGCTCCTCATACGCAGGGCAGGAGGATTGAGAAGGCTCAGCCTCAGCTTCTTCGCCATCCTCAGACATCTCCTGCTCTTCCTGGGTAGAACCCAGCAGAGCACTAACTTCAGTATCAGAAAGGGTTAATGATAACACATCTTCCTCCTGAAGTTCACTCTCGTCTGCCGCCGAAGAGCGTGAAAGGGAAAGTCCCTCTCTAAACTCCTCAACGAGATCCACCTGTGATCCCCACGAGCTCATTCTCCTCCGTGCCTCAGCAGCGGCGGGTCCTGAGCCGCGGGAGACAGATGGCTGTCCCTCTTTCCTCGAAAAGAGAGACAAACGAGAGCGGAGCTTTTTTATAGGAAAACGCTCACAATGCACGCAGATCGCCCCCTCAAGGACATTGCGCGCGTGCTCTTCGCCCAAACAAGAGACGGAAAGACTGTGTGTGTCATCAGTTGTCAAATAACGCTGACACGGATGCACGCACTGTCTAAACGCCTTGCTAGTGGATGCCATGATAACAATTAGAAAGATCGCTCTTACCATGGTCGTTTCTCAGACGCACACTACAAACAAAACAGTCAATGAAGACGAAGAAGATAAATGACGTGCTCTCCGGTCGCTTATTTATAGTCGCGCCGGTAGTGACGTCAGAGGCTGTCGCCGGCCAACGCGTTGGCATTTTTTTAAAGTATGCTTCAGACACGGGTCACGACGAGGTGTTCCCCATAGCGATCCCTAGAGGACGCAGATCGAAGTTCCCTTGAAAGGGAACTGCTGTTGATCTTCTCCATACCGATTTCTGTCTGTTTGTTTTCTTACTGACTATTATTGGAGCAATATCATCAATAACATTATTAACTTTTGAGTTAAAGCAATCAAGGAGAGTATCAACAGAGTCTGCAGAAATGCTTGGTGTTAAAGATATAGCCTCCAGAAATAGTACACTTGTGTTCTCGTTAATGCATCTCCTTCTGACAGAGACCGATGTAGATTCAGTTGTAGCAGACATCAAAATATCAAAGAAAATACAGAAGTGATCAGATAGTGCTATGTCCTTAATAACAATGGATGAAATATTTAGACCCTTACTGATGATTAAGTCTAGAGTGTGTCCACCTTTGTGTGTGGGTCCATGCACATGCTGAGTCAAGTCAAAAGTGTTTAGAACCGTTATCATTTCTTTTGTAGTTTTGTTTTCTGTATTATCTATGTGAATATTAAAATCCGCTGCAATAGCAAAACAGTCAAACTCTGAGGAAATCATTGATAACATTTCTGTGACCTCTTCAACAAAGGCTGGAGAGTATTTTGGAGGCCTGTAAATAATAATAAACAGAATGCGTGGAGCACCTTTCAGCACAATCCCTAGATATTCAAAAGACAAGTACTGACCAAATGACACTTGCTTGCATTGATAGACATCTTTAAATAGAGCAGCTACACCCCCACCTCTCCTAACAGTCCTGCAGACACTCATGTAAGTGAAGTTAGGAAGGGCTGCTTCATTAAGGACTGATGCATTGCAGCTGTCTTCAAGCCATGTTTCGTTTAGAAACATAGAATCCAGATTGTTTGTGGTTATAAAGTAATTGATTAGAAATTATTTATTTTTTAGTGAGTGAATGTTTAAAGATGCTAACTTGATGGCTGTGCTTTGTGTGTCTTTACATCAATGTTAGTTTGATGCATAATAGGCCGCAGATTAGATGAGTTTGCCCTTCGGCTTGAGATGGCCTTAGACTTTCTATTACGTGATAAAACTGAAATAGAGAAAGCTACAGGCACACTGGGTCCCCGCTTGTTCTGTAGGCATTTGTGAATGTTGCTGTTATTATAGTGGGGACCCGACACCCGGCACCCGATATCACTGAGAGCTGCTATCAGTTGTTTTTGGTTCACCTTCAGCAGAAAGAGGGTTTGGGCCCTGGCGTTGAGGCAGTGGTAGAAGAGCTCTCGCAGGAGCAGGGACCACAGGCTTTGGTGGTTGTGGGGCTCGCCGTTTTTTTGTTGATATCTGCGGGCTTGCAGCAAATGAGTGAGAGAGTTTAGTCCCAGCATACACCAATTCCTCCATTTTCTGTGAAAAGCACAGAAGTGGAGATGCTGGAGAATAATGTGGGATAATGTGTCTGGTGAGATGGGCTGTGTCTCTGGTGTTTCCGGTGGCTGTGATATGTTGTCCCCTGGGTGCTGAATCTTGTAGCTGTTTTGATACATCACAGTCAGTCTGTGAGGAGCTCTGTGGGCAGGGCTCAGCCGGGATAGTGTCTATCAGCTGTGCTTGTTTTGGCTGCATGGTGTTATCAGTGTCCTTGTGGGATATGTCAACCACATGATGACTCCGACCCGGTGTGTGTGTGCTGAAAGGATTGACACACTCTGCTGAAGGATGATGGAGGGAAAAGTAGATATTGTCCTTAAACACTCTAGCAACAAGTTTGTTTGGGTGTAGGCCATCCGGTTTAAACAATTGTCTATGGCCCCAGAAAAGATTGAAGTTGTCAGTGAAATTCACTCCTTTTATATTACAAGATCTTTGTAGCCATGTGTTCAGCAGAAGCAACCGTGAAAACATATTTGTTCCCCTTGCTGGGAGTGGTCCACTGATGAACGACTGAACTTTGAGTCTTCTAAGTGTTTCAAAGAGTTCACTGAAGTCCTTCTTAAGGAGTTCTGACTGCTCTTTCCGAATATCATTCTTCCCCACATGGATGATGATTCGATTTGCAGTCTTGTGCTTCATCAGAATGTTCTGAAGTTCCTTGTTCACATCAGAGACCATTGCTTGATGAAGGCAGCATGTTGTTGTAGTTCTGCTATGGATGTTTCTGATAACAGAGTCACCCACTATCAGAGTCCTTGGCTCGGCTGCGCTCTGAGCTGAATGCCACTGTCTGCTCGACCTTGAGCTCCTGTTTGTAGCGGTGTTAGCTGCTGGCTGATCCAATAGATGTTTAATCACATTTGTGGATTCCTCACCCACATTCATTAATGCTTCAGATCTGTTCTCAAGATGTATATGGGGTGGTTGAATGCCAGTATTCACAAGCCTTGTCATAGTCGAATCTGGGGTAGAGGAAGCTACGGCAGCTATACGAGAAACTCGTGATAATCTGATGTCTCATGTTCCTTTGGGTCTCGCTCCCTGTTTGTGCCATCGATTAGTGTGCCGACCAGTTTCGGCTTGTTCCTCTACACTTGGTATAAACTGTTGAGATTCAGAAGATTCATGGGACTCACCGGCTGTATGCTGAGAGGGTCCATGACGACGGTCTGCTAAGTGTTCCGTCTGTTTTGGAAGTCCAGCAAGTAACTTTGTTTCAAGAATCACAATCCTTTGTAGAAGTTTGCAGCAGTTCATGCAACAAGTAGATCCAACAGGAGGCATTTTTTCTCTCTTCTGTTTGAATGTAGGCAGTTGTTTTCCCGTCTCCGGAATGTAAGCTGCTGGCAGTGGGAGGCAAAGTTTTCTTTTTGTAGTATTATTCCAGTCCCAAAGAGTTTTTGTTTTACCGTTTGTGCCAAAAATCTGTTGTTTGAGCACTGTGCTGATCTGATGATGTAGAAATCTTAGAAAAATCAGAGAAAAGTACAGAAATAAGAAGCAAAGCGCAGAGCAGTAAGCTAGAACGTCCGAACGGTAGCAAAGCCGGAAGTTTTATGAACCCGAAGACTTGTCAGACAAGAGGTGAGTTAATCACAGACTGAAGACCCAGGTAAAGAATTAATTAATCTTTTCTGTATTTTTATAGCATTTTAGTTTTGTATTGTTTGTAGTGTGATCAATGTTTGCTTAAGTACTAGATGTGTTGGGGAAGTAACACATAACATTTTAATTACATTTTGCTAAAATGAATGAAATGACTCGAAAAAAGATTCGTTCATTTTGCTCAAAAGTCAGAGTCGGTATAATGATCCGAACTTCCCATCACTAGTGTCTCGACTTCCCACACTTAAAAAAGTAAAAGTCCCAAGTCTACGACAAGCGTTGTTTCTCTGACGACGCTGCACTTCTTTGAATCGCGAACTTTAGTAGAGTCTATAAAATGACTGGCCATAAAATGAACCAATCACAAGACATCTAATGGGGGGGGCACCTGGGGTGGCCAATCGAGTTTCAGGGGGGGCTGGTGCCACTTTGAGCGAGGTCACAGCGTTCTCTAGGTCGTGCGATGGCCAGGCTTGTGGTCCAGGAGTGCCATCTCTGGCTGTGTCTGGTAGACACATGGGACACAGACAAAGTTTGGTACCTTAATTCCCCTGTGTCCCAGACTGGCCTCTTCGGCGATGCAGCCGAGAGCTTCACCCAGCAGTTCTCGGCTGCACAGAAGCAGACTGAGGCGATTCAACACAGCTGCTGCATGCACTTGTCCACTGGCAGCAGCACCCCAGAGTGCTTGTTGCCAAGGGCGAAACCCTGCCTCCGCAGGTGTCGATGCTCACGTCTTGCATGTGAAGATCAGCCTGCTGGCGAAGGATGTGAAAGAGACAGTCCCTCCAGCCCATATGAGGGCAGGGTTTTACTTCATTGTACCCAAGAAAGGCGGTGGATTACGATTGATCTTGGACCTGCGTGTCTTGAACCTGGCCCTTCACAGGCTCCCGTTGAAGATGTTAATGCAGAAACTCATCTTCGGGTGCATCCATCCCCTAGAATGTTTTGCAGTAATCAACCTGAAGGACGCATACTTTCATGTGTCAATCCTTCTGCACCGCATACCTTTTCTGCGGTTTGCATTTGAGGGACGGGCATATCAGTACATGTTCCTGCCCTTCAGGTTGTCCCTGTCCCCCTGTGCCTTCATGAAAGTTGTTGAGGGGGGTCATGTTCCCCTGAGAGAGCAAGGTGTTTGCATCTCAACTATTTCGACAACTGGCTCATACTAGCATAGTCTTGGGATCAGTTGTGCAAGCACAGGGATTTGGTGCTCAGGCATCTCAGCCTGTTGGGCCTTCAGGTCATCTGGGAAAAAAGCAAACTCTCCCCGATGCAAAGAATGTCTTTTCTCAGTCTGGAGTTGGACTTGGTTGAACAGACAACACAGAGGAATGTGCATGGTCGGTGCTTGAATTTATTCAAGGGAAGGACAACAGTCCCACTGAAACAATTTCAGAGGCTCATGAGGCATATGGCAGCTGCAGTGGCAGTTACCAGGTCCAAGTCACACTGGCCTTTGACCAGACCTTCACCCAGTGGTCAAATCTTGCGTTTCTTCAGGCAGGAGTGGCCCTAGACCAGGTCTCAAGGCATGCTGTGGTACACACGGATACCTCCAACACCAGCTGGGGTGCCATGTACAATGGCCAAGCAGTCTCAGTGGTGTGGTTGGGCACCTAACTGCAGTGGCATATCAATTGCCCCAAGTTGTTAGCAGTGCACCTTGCCTTGAACCGTCTCAGATGATGTTTACAAGGCAGGCACGTACTGGTCCATACGGACAACACTGTGACCGTTGCATAAATCAACTGACTAGGTGGTCTGCACTCCCGTCATATGTCATGTAAAGATGAAAGAACCTTAGATACTTTGATCTCCCGAGAAGCAGACAATACAAACACAGACAAGCACAGAAGTGGGCAACCAATGTTTGCTGGCCCACCCGATACAAATATATATATATATATATATATATATATATATATATATATATATATATATATATATATATTTTAAATGACGGAAATCATAATATTACATCTCTTTTCTATACAAATTAATGAGTGAGTTGATCGCGCGGCCGACAACTTTTTAAGTTGAGCCAATTCAAAAATTTTGGTCTGTAGAACTTAAAGGTCCCGTTTTTCGCGCCTTTTTGAAGCTTTGATTGTGTTTACAGTGTGCAATATAACATGTGTTCATGTTTCGCATGTAAAAAAACACAGTATTTTTCACACAATTCACCTATATGTATACCACTGTTTTCACTGTCATAAAAACGGGCTGATGACTTCCTTGTTCTATGAAGTCCCTCCTTCAGAAATACGTAACGAGTTCTGATTGGGCCAGCAATTCCTGTGTTGTATTTCGACAGCAGCTGAGCGCAGGCTGCCCTCCTGCAAATGCGATTGGGCTAGTTTTGGACTAGTTTTGAGAAGCAAGTGGGCAGGAGCATGTGCTGGAGATGTACTTATAATCACAGGAGCAATTTTACTGACGAGATGCGCATGAAAATCGCATTAGTTTTTTTGCACAGCCCTAACATCTAGTTAATAAAGCTAAACAGCGTTGCCCTTTGTGTAATAAGTTACAGAAACTGTTAAACGCACCAACTTAAATAATAAAATACACTTACCAGTTGTAGTCCAACGCCTTCTCCAGACAAAGAGGGAACTGCTCCATCTTTCAAGAATAATCTTTGTGCGAATCCGGCATTAAAATGATTGAGATTGATGAAGTTGTCCTCAGCAAGCGGTCCTCAGCAAAATGTGCTGCACATAGTTTTACATGTGGATTATAATTTTCAGGAACAGAGTTAAACATAAATTGTAGCCATTAATCTCCAAGTACAGCAAACAAAAACGTGTCGTATTTCTTAGTTTTATTGCGTGAGTCCCAACAGCCACACACCTCCATAAACTTCCCAGTCTCACCTTTATTCAACCAACCCACAGTGCCCCTTCTGGACAGGAACAATACTAAACCATGTAACACTGTTATGTAGTACACATTAGTTTCACTACATAGATTATCCCACATCTCCCCTTTTAACAAAAACATTAATAAAAACACAATGATATATTTTCTTTAGTAGACATCGCTTAGAGAACAACTCAACAATGAGCAATAAACAATATCTTTTGTAAAGATGAACATTACCTGAAAAACTGTTCATTCCAGCCTACGAAAAGTTATGAAAACACATCATCAACAGATACACATGTATATATATATTTTTAAATATACATAGCAACATTTCTCCCCCCCCCCGCCTTTTTTTTGGGGGGGGGGGGGGGGTAAACTGCTTGACTACTGTAAGAACAGTCTCCTAAGGCTACAATGGAGTGACTATAAATCCAGTCTTTTAGGTTTTATGACTGGCCTCCCAGATCTGGTTCTGGTTACTACTCCTGTTGGACTGACAGAATATGTTTGGGGTGCCAGTGCATTTTGTGTCTCTGTACTGTTCTCGGACAACTGGGAACCAGCATGGGTGTCACACCCACCCTCCTTTACATCTATAGGACAGAGGAAATGTCGGTTCCTACGAACAGTTCCATGAGGCACCTCAACCTGGTAAGAACGGGGTGTTGGATGTTCCCCCACCACAGTTCCAGTTACCTTTTGATCTGTGACCCACACCTTATCGCCAGGTGAGAGTTTATTCAGGTCATGCACTCTATGCCGTTTGTTGAAATATCTTGTATCTGCACTTTCTTTCTCTCTCTCTCGAGCACTTATGGCAGTGCCATCAGGTAACAAAGGGTCCAGCAGTCTTGGGAGGGTTGGTACCGTAGTACGAAGACGACGTCCCATGAGCAACTGGCTGGGCTGTACCCATTGCGAAGTGGAGTTGACCTATATGACAGTAAAGCAGGGTAGGAGTCATGCTCTTTTTTAAGGAGGTTTTTTTACGGTCCTGTACAGCCCGCTCAGCTTCTCCGTTGCTGCGTGGATGCTTTGGGCTACTGATGACATGTCTGAATCCATAAGCACCTGCAAACTCTGAGAAAGTGCTGGATGAGAACTGCGGCCCATTATCACTCACTAATGTCTCCGGGATGGCGTGGCGTGCAAAGATAGACTTTAGGTGCGTAGTGACATCTGCAGAGCTGGTGAGTGAAAGATTTGCCACCTCAACATAACGTGAATAGTAATCCACAACTAAAAGATATGTTTTCCCTTTCAGGACAAACAGATCTGCCCCTAGCTTTTGCCAGGGCCTCTCAGGGAGATCAGATTGGATCAATGGTTCAGTGTGATTAGTGCGCTCTTTAATGCAAGCATGACATTTCAGAACCAGCTCGTTCAACTGTTGGCTAAGTTCCGGCCACCACACACTTTGCCGTGCACGTGCTCTGCACTTAACTACACCTTGATGCCCTTCGTGGAGTCTGTCGAGGACATAATTTCGCAATGCAGAGGGAATGACGAGTCTTGTACCTTTCAGAAGAAGGCCGTCATGAACAGATAGGTAAGCTCGCTCGGACCAGTAAAGCCTCTCAGTCCCTGTACAACAACCTGACTCAGGCCATCCATCCTGACACATTTTCATGACATTTGAGCAAACACTGTCTGATTTGAGGTGTTCTCTCAGGTTGTCCAGGAAAGATTGACTTGCTGGAAGATGCTCCACAATACTGTCCACATAAATGTTAGTGCTCTCCATAAACTCGTCGTCCACGATTTCTTTATGAGCAGGTAGCGGAGCACGTGACAGAGTGTCGGCAGTCCATAAGCTCTTTCCATGAGAAACATGGAGAAATCTTGTATGAATAGCGCATCAGTCTCATACGGAAATGCTGGATGCGGGGAGGTAGGGCATCTAAGTCCTGGTCGCAGGAGATTCAACAGTGGTTTGTGATCGGTTTCCATATCAAAATGTTGACCAATCAAAAAGTCACGAAATCTCTCACATGCCCAGGTCAGCCCAAGGGCCTCCTTTTCCACTTGTGCATATTTTTGCTCAATAGGAGTAAGAGACCGTGACGCGTAGGCAACAGGTCTCCAATCGACACCGTCTTTTTGCAGCAGGACTGCTCCCAGTCCGTACGAGGATGTGTCTGCAGATACTTTGAGTTGCTTGTTTGCATCGTACAAGGCCAGCACTGGAGCAGATGACAAGTCTTCTTTCACGTTTTTAAAAGCTTTAACTTGTTCTTCCCCCCAAAACCAACAATTTTTCTTGGACAGGAGATCTCTGAGTGGTTTATCTTTTTTCGCCAGATGGGGAATGAATTTTCCCAGCTGGTTGACCATACCAAGAAAACTCCTCAGCTCACTGACGTTTGTTGGCTCTGGCATCTCCTGGACCGCTGCGGTCTTGGCTGGGTCTGGTTGCACTCCTCTGCCTGAGATAATGTGGCCAAGAAACTTGACTACGCTCTGTGACAAAGCACATTTGTCTAAGTTAAGGGTGATATCACCATGATATCACATCATGCTCCTCTTGAGAACATACCCACACCAGCACATCGTCCATGTGGCAGACCACACCATCCATGCCCTCAGTGACTTCAGTTACCATATGATTTTGGAAGTGCTCAGGTGCGATACTGAAGGGCAACCGATTGAAGAAATACCGCCCAAACAGAGTGATAAAAGTCGTCAACTTGGCATACTGTTTTGCTAGAGGTATTTGCCAAAATCCCATGTTTGCGTCTAACTTGCTAAAAACACAGGCTCCTGCTAGCAATCCAAGAGTCTGTTCAACTGAAGGAAGTATGAATTTCTCCCTTCGCACTGATTAGTTAAGCTTTTTTAAGTCAACACAAATGCGTGGACCCCCTGACTTTTTAGGCACCACGACAATGCCTGCACACCACTCTGTGGGTTCTTCCACCCTGCTTATGACTCCCATTCGCTCCATGCGTTGTAGTTCATCCTTTACTTTTGCCATGAGTGGAAGAGGAATGCGTCGTGGAGTTTTGAGAGAAAATGGAACTGCTCCTGGTTCAATGGTGTAAGGCCTCAGTAACAGCCCTAGCACACTGCACAGCTTTGGATAATGTAATGTGTCTTTCCTGTAATGTGTGAATGCTTACATCATCAACACGTGTGATAAGACCCAGTTTGGTAATGGCGGGTCTACCTAGTAATGGTGAATGAAGACCCTTAACAACATACACGTCCTCCAATATGTGCTTGTCTCCTTTCAGAAGCAGCATGTTTGATACTCCAATCACGCTAAGTGGTGAACATCCAGGTCCAAGTAAAGGCTTGGTCACACTCTGAAGTGCTGGTTTGTTGCCTTTAAATATCTTATGGAACACATGGTCTGGCATAACAGTGACGTCAGCGCCTGTGTCAATTTTGAACTGTACTTCACAGTCTTTTATTTTAATATCGATCATCCAGGGGTCACCCTCGGCAACCACCGTGCCTAAAAATATGCCAGTGTCTTGTTCTTGAATCTCATTCACCTTTCTGGATGAAGCGCACACTTTTTGATAATGTCCCCTCTTCCCACAGGCATGACAGAGTACATTATTTGCAGGGCAGTGCGCTTTTGGATGAAATGGGCTTTTTCCACATTTGTGACATCTTGACTGAGGCTGTTTAAATTTGTCTTTTGCTCCATGAGCATTTTTGACTCTCTGCCTGCTTTGAAATGGCTTACTTTTACTTATGACTCTATCAACAGAATCAGACGTTTTGGCATTAAAGCATTCACCATGCAAGTTATTCTGCTGCTGTTTCACTGCTTCAGTCTGTCTCGCCATATCAATGGCCTTTTCCAGCGTTAGATCTTTATCTAACTGCATTCGCTCTGACAGACGTATATCATTTAAACCAACGACTAACCTGTCTCTGATTAATTCGTCATGCAATGTCCCATATTTCCAGTGCTCAGCCAATGAATACAGTGCAGTCACGAAGGAGTCGACTGGTTCATTTTCTCCTTGTTTTCTCATGTTGAAACGTGCTCTTTCATAAATGACGTTTTTCTTCACAACAAAGAACGTGTGAAAACCCTCTTTCACTGCATTGTAACGTTCACTGTTTTCGTTCGTCAAATTTAGCCCCTTCAAAATGTCGTCCGCTTCATCACCCATACAGTACATGAGTGTATTTATTTGATTCGCTTGCGTGGAAGTATGGAGATTACTGGCCTGACGGAAACGTTCGAACCGTTGGATCCATTTTTCCCATTCGGTAGGTTTGGAGAAGTTAAATGGCTCGGGTGGCTGGATGCTGAACGTAGCACACGGGCTCGGCGCGGGCTGCTCTCTCCCCCCGGCAGCTGCATCACCACAAGCAGGTTGTCCTCCTGCCGCTTGTTCCATGAATTTGAGACTTTCTGCTTATAAAAACTTCACTCTCCACCGAAACAAAACTTCTTCCGAAAGCTTATTTGAGTATCCTACTCTGACACCATGTCGTATTTCTTAGTTTTATTGCGTGAGTCCCAACAGCCACACACCTCTGTAAACTTCCCAGTCTCACCTTTCTTCAACCAACCCACAGTGCCCCCTTCTGGACAGGAACAATACTAAACCATGTAACATTGTTATGTAGTACACATTAGTTTCACTACATAGATTATCCCACAAAACGCAGCTCTTCCTTCTTCTCCGCCGGAGCGTAACAAGACCACACCCCCCTTTTTGTGAATTCATGTGGGCGGAGGTTAGTCAAAAAACTGTTTTAGTGACGTCATTACTGCAGGACTAGTTCAAACAGTTCTTTTTTTGTAGGCAAATTCTGTTAATTAAAATATCTCGCTTGGCATTGAACTTTGAGCTTTAGAATTTTATAGATATTATTTATACTCTAACAACAACATTACACACTAACTAAAGTTTAAAACATGGGATCACGAAGAAGGGGACCTTTAATGTCAAAAGTTGAGTGAACAAAAAAATACTGTTGGAAATTGGTACTAAGAAATAATATGTTACAACTGGAAACTACAATAACATTGCCCAAGTTAAAAACTGAAAACAGTGAATCAATGTTAAACAAAACATTTATTCATGTTGAAGGCATATTGTGTAATTTTAATTTGCAACACTGCAAATTGAAATACTCCAATACAGTAAAACAGTTTTACAAACCCTGCCAGTGAACATATGAGGAACACAAACTTTCCAAATTTAAAAGACCATCCATTGACAAAGCAATGACTCACCTAAACATGAAACATTGAATTATCAAATGAAATTAACAAATAGTCTATCAAGTAAGCTAATAAGCATTTTACTTTTAGAGAAATCAAAACTATAAGTTAAAATTTCACCATTACACAATATAGAGTAACATCCTAACCAACACCATCATTATGCCATATATACCCACCTACACTAAAAGCATCTTAAATTCCCTATACAGTAAGTGTATTTTATTTATTTTGAATACTCAATGTTCAGCGCATAAAGAAGTCCAAAGAGTACCATGAAAGCAGTAGGAAAGTCAGCTAGGTCCTCCATGACCACAGTTTCCTCCAGAATGATGCTGCAGTTTAGGCATTTCTTTTTTGTCTGTGAGATATCGTCCTCCATGACTTCAAGGATGCCCAGTTTCACCCCTCTTGTGTAGGTCTCCTCCAAATCAGTGTCCTATGAATTATATAAATTTCATGAATAATTGTTGTGCATATGTACAAATAAAAAAAAAATGAATAAAAAAAACAATTTTGCAAAACAAAACATGGCACTGTGGCAAGCAGGAGAAGGCTAAGAGGCAGTGGGAACAAGCTCACCTGCAATGCGCACCTGTCGCACTGAAGGAGGTCCGGATGAATAAAAGGAGGAGCGGCGAAAAATCTAAAGTTAATAACTGAAGGGTCAAGATCCCAACTAAAGCAAACATTGACCACTATAATGGTGATACACAAATTGTGATTTTCTCGGTTGGTGATTCTGCTTGTTAACATCAGGTGTCTTCAATAATGGTCCATCATAACTCAATTAACTTCTTAATTATCTCATTAACTTCAACTCTGCTTCAGTGTTACTTTTAACACTGCTTTAGTGTTTATATGAGTCCACACTCAAGAGTGTTAAATTAACACTGGGGATTTTGCTGTATGTATATATAATATTATTATTATTCACACTATTTTTATTTTACAATAATGTTATTTTACAGTTAAACATGAGGCTCATTTAAGTTATTTTAAAAAATAAATAACTAAACCATTTTTTCTACACTGTCCCATGAACAAACGGTTGCATATTATCTTCCAAAATTTGCTATAGTGGGAGGGCAGTTTCTAACTTAAAAAAATAAGTTGGCACAAGTATTTTAGGATGAACTTGCAAAACCTTGTTCACAAAGCTAAACATTTTAATTTTATGGAAAGAAACTTGATTTAGGTTGAATAAATGCATTAAACATAGTTATACTGACTTTTCTATCGATTTTTGCTGAGCCAACACAACAAAACCAGTAATTTCAACCTTTTTCAAGTTGGGTTTTTTACAGTGTTGTTAAATACAGGTTTAAAATCATAACAAGATGTAGTTTGATAGCTATGATAGAGCTGTAATCGGGCCTTAAAAGTTAGGCCCTACAGGACCAGAGCCCGACCGGTTTTGGCCCGAGCCCGACAAGTAAATTTTGATTGACAGCTTTTTAAAAGCCCGAACCCGTTTACAGCCCGATATTATTCAAATGTGCCCACACAGCTCTTTTGCCTTTTTTCAAGTAAGAGTCATTTATGCATGTTTAACATAATTTATTCATAACTAACGTAGACTACACCACGTGGAAATTGCAATAAAGAAATAAAATATGTCCAATGTAACATCGTAACATACCAGCACTCTAAATAGGCCTTGGCTCATTTAGTCTATAGATCAACACACCAATAAAAACGAGTCTTTTTCAACAAATTAAATTAAGATATATTTTTTATTAAGATGGGTATTTGGCAATAACGAAATTAAGATAAAGGCACCGCCGGATTTGCTTCGCCACTAGCAGCTGACATTTAATAAAAGAATAATGCCAACATTAGCGTATATACTCTGTCCACATTATGCATTTAAGACTCAATGAATATTTAGTTATCATTTGAAAAACCTTTACTCACATAGTTTAGGCTAAGCCTTCATGTTTTTGTGGAGGAAAATGATTGAATCCACTGTAGATGGTTTCAGCGTGTTCCTGCGGTCACTGCATCATTATTCACTCATTATTTTCATTATAAACATGGTCAAAACTTTTCCACACCTCAGACTTTGCTTTAGTTGCTGGTGCAACCAAAACGTAATCGCCAGAGGCAAGCCTCCTTTTCACCTACTCAGCATTCATTTTCGCATCTTTCTCGCGCTAATCGAAACACATCACATGACCGCTCGTTTACCTCGCAAACCGGAGCGCAAGCCAGAGCCCGTGTAAAATGATATAAATTAAGCCCGAACTCGACCGAACCCGTCGGGTCCCATCAGGTCCAAAGATCTTCAGCTCTAAGCTATGATACTGTTTTTAAAATCAAATCTTTTCACAGCTATTACAGGAAACACTGGCATCTAACAATGTCTTTGGAGGAAAAAGCCAGTTAATCTTAAAGCATATGCATAATCCCAAATAAGAAATAAAACAGTTATTGAATAAGCATGCATCTTATTTTGTGTATAAACTCCTGAAACATTGGTGCCTTGTATTAGAGCAGTCAGTGCAATTAAGAAATAAATAAATAAAATCTGTATGTGTGTTTGTGTGAAAAAAATCAAATGCAACCCCCTTTGTAATTGTTAACATTTTCACATGTAACTGTAATTTAATTACACTTTTTTTTTCTCAGTAACTGTAACAGATTGCACATTTATTTTGTAATTAAATGACGTAATTCCATCACATGTAACTAGTTATACTCCCTAACCCTGGTGTTAGGGAATTGAATATATGAGGAGTATTAACACTATATGCCACCCCTCATTCTGTTCTTGCCCCCTCTTTGCCACCCCAAATATAAAATCCTGGACACGCCCCTGCTTTCACATCGTCTAATTTACAGGGATAGAGTTTTTATTGTTTTGTTTTGTTTCAATGGAAGATATCAGTTGCCCTATTGGTTAAAATCCCCAAACTGTATAGTTAAATATGAAATTAATAAATGACATCAAAACAGGGGTGGATGCGTTATGATGTGGTGGGCTGCTGTGAGCCAGAAAGTCCAGGGCCACTTTTTGGTCCCAGTCTGCCCCTGCCCTTACAAAAATTAACCATGGTTTTACTACAAATAAAACCAAAAAACCATGGTCACTGTAGTTAAACCATGGTAACCACAAATTAACCATGGTTTTGCTATATTAACCATAGTTTAACCATGGTATTTGTAGTAAATCTGTGGTTTTACAAATGGCAGTCAATACGCCAAAAAACCATGGGTTACTACAGTTTTACTATAATAAAACCATGGTTATTTTTCGTAAGGGTGGGTATTACTGTTGTACCATGGCACAGCGGCATTTACATTTACTGGGAGCGGAGTGATTATTTAATGCTCAGAGCATGGAAGGGAAATTGCTGCTGCTCCACTCTGCTCACATACTCTGATCTGAACGCATGTGCAGGATATTACCTACTTATCACAGGAGCGGCTTTACTGACGAGATGCACATGAAAATCACATTTGATTTTTTGCCCAGCCCTAAAGATGATACACAATGTCTTCCAAAGTGATGGGAATTTCCCCATCCACAGACTCCAGTTAAAAACGCTAATGAATGAAAAAATAAATTAATGAGGCATTTATATAGCATATTACTATGTACTACTGTACACCCAAAGTGCTTTACAGTCATAACCGGGGGTCTCTCCTCAACCACCATGAGAGTGCAATCAAACGTAAAAAATTAAATAAAATATATTGGTTGAATTGGTTAGCACCCTCTACACAGCTTGTGATGTTTTTCATGCCATCCTAAGCCTCCCCCAAGTTGTTGTCTTGTAGCTTCAGCTCCATCTTCCTTCAGTTTCAGTTCAGTTTTACTAATTTGTATAATTGCTTATTAATTTATTTGTTCTTTTTTTGCTGATTGTTTACTTTTCTTTAATAATGTTTTAAATTTATATTAGTTAGATTGAAGTTTTTGCCATAGAATTTTTGGTAAAACATTAGGTAAAAAGTTTCTCACGTGAGTGTTCTTTAGGCTGCTGATTATTGTTCTTTAGGCTGCTGATTTTTGTTTAGGATTTTCAGCTGCAACCATGGCCGCATTAACAAAAGGGCTATGTAGGTGCAATATGAAGACCCAATCAAGCTGGGGCTGACGATTGGCTGTGGAGTAGACTGACTGACCATTGGGTCAGTAGCTAAAACCCTACCATGCTAAAACTATACCCACACATTAAGCACTATTATTTAATGGAGCACAAGACCAAAGGCCAACTGATGAAACAGCTGTCTCATTAAAGGGGTCGTATGATGCGATTTCAATTTTTTCTTTCTCTTTGGAGTATTAGAAGCTTATGCTGAATCAGCAGAATCAGTTGATACATACAGTACTGGCAATACTGTTTTATATAACTTGCACAAATGTTTGACCATTAAAATAATTTTTACAATTATTGATCATTAAAAGTTTTATATATCCTTATGGCTTGGTGTGTGTATCTGTTTCACACTCTTTATTTTATAGAAGAGCAAAAAACACTCTTAGGGTTGAGTGCATGTGCCTACTGTGCACTTTGTGTTTTCTTTTTAAGCCACTCAGGTGGCAATGGTGCCGGGAATTGGTCCCGTCATCACTTCTTGCAGCTGTAATTGTTAATGTTACTATTATTAGCCTTATATTAGATATTGGACAAAAGAAAGACAAACAAGTCACCTTTTATAGATTACAAATGACATAGTTTAATATCTGTATTGTTGTTGTTGATATAGAAAAGAATAAGACCGTTTTAATAAGGAGTTTGGTTTTTGCATTGTCCTGATCTTACATTTAAGGTCTGGATTCTATGAAAGAACTATGGCAGCTTTTCAGGACAAAGCTGTTGTCTTGTTGGAAACGTTCAGTTCGGATAAACCTTACCTTGCAAAATAGTGCAATATTAATAGTTATAAATACATTTGCAGTATATTTAAAATATTATTTTTTCCATTCTTCATCCATCCATCTATTCATTCCAAATTAAAGCACTTACTCAAGCAAAACATCAATCAGGAAACATGGGCTAGGTGGGCTGAATTTTAGCCCCAGTCCAGCACTGATGATTCTCCTCTTCTGGGGACAGAAAAGAGACCATCTAATGATATTTATTTTAAACAATATCCAATCCTATTCGTGAGCTTCCAGTTTGAACTATCCTGAACACAGACACCAGACTCCACTTATTCTGCTAGTCATAATCAGTCAATATAATGTTTTATTGATCAAATAAAAATGCATCATGCAGTTACCTAATTCAACAATAAAAAGTACAAATGAAAAATATGTAACATCAATTGCTCAAATATGAATCTAGAGATGCATACCTGACAGCAGATTGGCACACGGCTGTATGTGTGTGTGTGTGTGTGTGTGTGTGTGTGTGTGTGTGTGTGTGTGTTTGTGTTCTCAATACAGAGCTCAGATGAATCACATAACACTGAACAAGGGTTTTCTGGTTACAAGTCCAAAATTTTAGGAATTTTTTTTGGGTCTATTTAATGTGCCCCAGCAAGTAACCTAATTTTGAAAGGCAAATGTGTTACTCGCATCATAGATCTGAGTCATTGTTCATTTCTCTTTCTGTCTTTAGTCTGTGTGGATGCAAAGTTACAGAGAAACAGTTTATCATCCTGACTTTAGCTCTAAAATCAAACCCATCACATCTGAAAGAGCTGGACCTGAGTGGGAATCAAATAAAAAACACAGGAGTCAATCATTTATGTGACTTGCTGGAGGATTCACACTTTAAATTGGAGAGACTGAGGTGAGGAAACTTAACATATAAAAAAGAAAGATGTGTTTTCAATATTTTAATGAAAGAGAATAAATGCAAATAAAATGTGTTTCTCCCATTGTAGGTTAGAATACTGTGATATGACAGATGAAGGTTGTTCCACTCTGACTTCAGCTCTGAAATCAAACCCATCACACCTGAGAGAACTGGCACTAAGCAGAAATAAACTAGGAGACTCTGCAGTGAAAAACCTCAGTGATCTACTGATAAACCCACAATGCAAGCTGGAGAAACTAAAGTTAGTATCTTTATACTGTACAGCAGTTACAGTGTGATTAATGTTAACTGGACTTAGGTTATGTTGCTTATACTGCACCATTGCATTTTTTGGCCTTTTTGTTATTGGTCAAAATAAAAAGCAGGGGTGTATTCCAGAAAGCAGGGTTAACTTACCGTGAACTAAACCCTGAACTTTCGGTTGATTAACCTCAAACCTTGCTTACTCGAGGTATGTGGTTCCAAAAACGCGTCCGGGAGTAAGTTCATTCAACTCAGAGTATGTTCCTGGTTAAGACATTCTCAACAGAGCGACGAATCGACGAGTCACTATAGAAACGGACGCTAAGAAAAAGCGCGCCAAGCTGTTTCTTTCTTCTTCTTTTGTTCATTAGTTGTTTACATGCTTAGTGCATATCACCACCTAATTAATGACTGTGCAATTTTTATTTATTTCCATTTAATCTTTAATCCTTAAATTAAAAGAATGTGAATTATATTGTTTGTTTTATGCTAATTTATATTAAGTCATATCAGATATGTATTTTGATTTAAATTTAGACATTATAGAAAATGCGATCCATCTGTGAGATAATATAAAATGTAATAAATAAAATAAATAAATATTATATATTTAAATATTTAATATACAAATATATATTAAGTTAAACATTACCTACATAGTATTTATACAGATAACTCTTATATATGCCAATAAAAGAAATAATATAATATATTGCCTTATTACTTATATTAGCGCTTCCTCATTAACATATCAAATATATATATATATATATATATATATATATATATATATATATATATATATATATATATATATATATATATATAAAAAATGTTGTGCGATATCTGTCACGCCCATTGAAAGCTCGCTGAAGTGAACTAACCCTGGAACATAACCTGCTCCAGTGCAGGTTATGTTCAGAGTGTGAGTTGCTATGACAACTAACATACCCCGAAAGTTACCTCCATTTTTGGAACCGAAAGTTGAGGTTATCCACTTACTTACTCTTAAACATACCCGGGTATGTCACATAACCTGCTTTCTGGAATACCCCCCAGGTGTCTAACTAGTAAATAATTGCATTTCAATTATATAAAGCAATGTACTGATTGTGTGCATGTTGTTCTGCAGAAATATCATTACATTTCCATCTGTTACAAAAAACAAAAGTGAAAATAGCAAAAAGTTTGAAAAAAAATGAAAGAAGAAACAAAAGTTGTCAGCACACAGCAGTAGTGACACGATTAAAAGCAGATTGTATGAACTATAGACTATATGACAGGCTCTTTAATTATATTATCATCATAGATCTAAAATTTCTGAGTGTCTTCAGTCTGTGTAGATGCAGTATTACAGAGAAATGTCTCATCCTGAAGTACTCAATCGTGAAGTACTGTACAAGCTCATAAATGCACGCATGTTTGATATGTTTTCCTCCCGGCAAAGAAATAAAAAATAACAAAAATAAAATCAAGAGCCAGATCATGTAAACTGTTAAGACTGGCTAAAATCAGTATCAGGTAAGATATTACTTGGGTTCATCTCTGCACTCAGTTACATAATGTTTTAATTACATGTACATATGTACCTTTATGAAAATTATAAAATACAAATACAGATAATAAATAAATTAAAAAAAGTTAAATTAAAGTAACCACACATAGCTTCACCATGGTATTTTTTGTAAAACTGTCGTTATACTATGGTAATCATTTAGAATGACTATACGCACTGTACACATACAGAGAGCGTGATCTCTGCAATGCCAAGATGTATAAAACAGACCCTCCCACCTCTGCAATAAACATGGAGATGTTAGTTCCATCCGAACTGGTCCATGATAATCGCAGACATCAGGTGATAAGAAACGAAACTCAAATGTCGTTTAAAAAAATAGTCCTGTCCGAATAGGACAGGACTAGTTGGTGTTGATATTTAAAGTTTTGCAAAGATACAGCCTCAGTTCCAGTTTGACATCATGCCATCACATTTGTTGATGCTGTATATAAAACTTTACTTACACAAAATCCATAAGTTTTGCTGGAAAGTCTGAGAAAGATTTAATTAGAATTTGATGAAAATTGCACCAACAGTCTAGGAAGAGTTTGAAAAAATTAGGTTTTCAAAGAAAATCTAAATGGCAGAAATAAAATTAGGCAGATTATGACATAATTGGTATCAGTGTTCTTTGCATGACTCAAGGAATCTATCAAGACTATTCTCATGACATAAGTTATCCTCACCATGAATCCACATGAAATTCCATTATTTTATTTTATTTTATTTTATTTTACATTTTGAGTACTTTCAGGGCATAATGCCAAAGACATACCAAGTTTTGTGATGATACACCAATGCATTCATAATATATTTAATATATAGATTTTTGGCCAAACCATTCAGAGGTTTTTAATATGCTGACCACTAGGTTGCACTGTGCAAAACTGTACAGATGCTCTCAGTTCATGTTTATTATAACAAACACCAAGTTTGGTTTGAATTCACTTAAGGGCAGGACACACCAAGCTGACTTCAAAGAACTAGCAGCGACAAAATCCGACAGTGTTGTCATTTTGTGTCGGCAGCATCTGGACCAAAAAGCTGCCCTTGAACAAACAACACTGACTACAACTGCCTGCAAACTAACACATGTGTTTTGTGCCTGCGTGAGAGGAATTAGCTGTCTAGATCAGCAGCTATCAGTGATATGCATTTGTCATTCTAAAGTAGAAACCGCAACAAGGATAAACAAGACAGGCAGACATACAAAGCAGCGCTCCTTACCATTTTTAATATCATGTTATGTTATCAACTTTCTTAATTTTAAGTGGATCATGTTGATATGAAAATATTTGCATATTGGAATGCTTGGTCAAGATCACTTAACATTAAAGGGATAGTTCACCCAAAAAATCATAATTATGTTATTAATAACTCACCCTCATGTCGTTCCAAACCAGTAAAACCTCCATTTATCTTCGGAATAAAGTTTAAGATATTTTAGATTTAGTCAGAGAGCTCTCAGTCCCTCCATTGAAACTGTGTGTATGGTATACTGTCCATGTCCAGAAAGGTAAGAAAAACGTCATTAAAGTAGTCCATGTGACATCAGAGGATCAGTTAGAATATTTTGAAGCATCGAAAATATATTTTGGTCCAAAAATAGCGAAAATTACGACCTTATTCAGCATTGTCTTCTCTTCACCAAACAAAATAGCCCGACAGATGCTCACTGATGGCCAACATCAGCTTGGTGTGTCGCGGACCTAAGGCATTGCAGAGATATAGCCTCACACCTATTTTGAAATGCACTTCTTAAAATTTATTTGTGCATTTTTGTTTGACCAATCAACTTGAAATCCATACATTTTTGCCAGCATGTTCTGAAGATGATCTGAAGATGATAAATTTTGGCTAATATCAGATAAACTGTCTAGGACAAGTAAAAAAAAACAAATATATATATATTTGTTTGACTTTTTTATGTTTCAAAGGTTCTTGGCATAACTAGCTGTTGGTGGGCTAGAGAGTTTGAGCTAGAGACTCCAAACTTACTATGGTTAATGTTGAGACTGTCCTCTATCGGTGTGCCAAATGTCATAACTTTCCCGCAATTAAGTTTAGGGTTAGTTCAAAATCATTGTCTTTTTTCTTTCTATCTTCAGTCTTTTTGAATGCAGTATTACAGAGAAACAGTGTCTCATACTGACTTCAGCCCTGAAATCAAACTCATTACACCTGAGAGAGCTGGACCTGAGCAAGAATGAAATAAACACAGGGGTGAATCATTTATGTGACGTACTAAAGGATTCACTCTGTAAACTGGAGAGATTGAGGTCAGTAACATTCATATACAACAATCAAAATGCTTAAAATCAATTCAACAGTTTAAACTAAAACACTTACATGTATACACTTTAACACTTATAACGTTCCCGGTTACTTAACTGTAACCTTGTTCCCTGAGAAAGCGGAACGAGATGCTGCGCTGCTCAGCGCACTGGGAAACGTCTTATTCGTGACCAGCTGTGAATAATGTGTTTAACACGTCGATAGAATTGACCCAGCGGTAATATAGCCTCTTTTGATGACGTCATTGGAGCGCGCCAGCAAACCGGGGCTATAAATAGATAAGCAACAGGTGCATCAACAGGACATTTTGTCTGAAGAGCAGTCCTGGGACATATTCAACATGGCAATGCAGCACTGCATCTCGTTCTGCTTTCTCTGGGAACAAGTTTACAGTTAAGTAACCGTGAATGTTCCCTTTCGAAAGCTTCAGTTGATGTCGTGCTGCTCAGCGCATTGGGAACGAGAATACCCACGCCACCGTGCTTGAAAATGTCTGGACCCCTAAGGTTGTCCAGTTGTGCTACCAAACCACAATAAGGCCTCAGACATTAGCTTGTGATGTTGACTCAAGGACATGAGAGCCCAGAGTAGCATGGACATCCAAACTATAAAATCTTATG
Organism: Carassius auratus; assembly: GCF_003368295.1. Classification (NCBI taxonomy): domain Eukaryota; kingdom Metazoa; phylum Chordata; class Actinopteri; order Cypriniformes; family Cyprinidae; genus Carassius; species Carassius auratus. The sequence continues at coordinate 149,908 of NW_020528767.1, forward strand.
AATGTGTGCGGAGAGGACCAATCTACCGCATCACAAACCTGTTGTAAGGGGGCACCCCTTGCTAAAGCACTACACAGCAAAATCCCCAGTGTTAATTTAACACTCCCCAGTGTTAATTTAACACTCTGAGTGTGGACTCATATAAACACTAAAGCAGTGTTAAAAGTAACACTGAAGCAGAGTTGAAGTTAATGAGATAATTAAGAAGTTAATTGAGTTATGATTGAGCATTATTGAAGACACCTGATGTTAACAAGCAGAATCACAAACGAGAAAAATCACAATTTGTGTGTCACCATTATAGTGTTCAGTGTTTGCTTTAGCTGGGATCTTGGCTTGTAACTTTTTACTTTTAAAGTTTGTTTATCAAACCAAGAGCAAAAATCATCGCGTGTTGATGATTATGTTTTAATGTAATCGTTGTTTGACATGAGTCACTGAACTCATTTACAGTCTTTTCTCAAAATAAAACTTCCGTATTGATTGTCACAGCTTTGATTCCACAATGAAAAAATCTGTGTTTTCTATACATTTTGTAGGTATCTCTTGCAAGTGATTCTGATTTTTTTTTTTTATTAAAGAATTTTAATTTTAGGCACACACAGATAACAATAATCAGTGTATGAATCTCAACAATGGTGACAAACAACATATTCAGATAAACAGACCAACTCTGAACATCACAAAACTAGATACAAAAAATGAACATAAAAACAGCAAAAATAAAATATAGTTAGAATAAAAAGTTAAAAAGACAGTTCAGCTCATAATTTATTCATGCCGCAATGCATGATGGGAGCCATGGATGAGTTTTTATTGGCTACAACATGCTTTTTTGATGGTCACCGTTGTTGTGATGCTCACGCTGATTCCTGATGTCTGTGTGTCTAAACAAAAGATTTATTTTTTACGTAGAACTAACTATTAAAAACATGTCATACTATGTCAGAAATGCTGGGTTGCTTACTTTACGAAGGCAGAGAAAATAGATGAGCTAACACAATGTCTCTGTTTTGTGGAATTTCCTGTGTTGTGGCAAAATTTCAATGTGAGAATATGCGTCCTTCAGGTCGATCATGATGAAACAATTGCGATGCCGAATTTATGACACGACCGTCTTGACTGTTAACATATTTCCCTTGAGTGCTTTGACTGTACGGTTTAAGCCTCAAAGATCCAAGATTGGGTGCACTCCCCCACCCTTCTTGGGAACCAGGAAGCCCGACTCTCTCCTTGGACGAGGAAAATGTTCTATGGCCTCTTTGCCCAGAAGAGTCTGTAGCTCTTGAGACAGTACCTGCATCAGCTCCAGTTTCACAGAAATGGAGACCACACCCTTGAAACGAGGAGGATGACGAATAAATTGGATCCTGTATCCTATCCGTACTGTGCTCAATACCCACGCAGAAATGCCCGGCAGAAGTTTCCACACTGACAGACTCTCTGAGAGTGGTACCAATTTTAACACTTCCTTTTGAGGGGATGTTAGATGTTCCATGTCCTGAATGACGGCAGGAATCACTGGAACATCTAACATGTCGCTGGAAACATCCGCCCCCCGAAGCACAAGAAGTGGTGGGGATGGAGGGACCAGCAGGGGATGACCGTACTAGCTGCTCTAGAGACCTCCGTGGATGTAGCGAGCCTCTTAGTACCACTACGTTTCCGGGCAGTAACTGAGAGAAGCACTCGCTGGAGATCACTGCACCCTGAAACACTGGCAGGGTTGGCAGAACGGTCTCCTGAGGGCACTGAGGTGTAATGTGGTGCCAATGGCCCCTCCCCTTGAGACAAATCCATGGCTCGATAAAGCTCAGCGGCCACTTCCTTGTGTGCCTAGAGCCATTAGCTCAGTACCCTGAAGCGGCGGACCAGCAGGGGACAACTGTACTAGCTGTTTTAGAGACCTCCATAGAGGTAGCGAGCCTCTTAGCACCGCTAGTTTCCAGGCGGTAACTGAGAGAATTACTCGCCGGAGACTGCTGCGCCCTGAAACACTGACAGGGTTGGCAGAACGATCTCCTGAGGGCACTGAGAAGAGATGGGCACCATGTAATGTGGTGCTGATGGCCCCTCCACTTAAGTGCAGTGAGGGAGGAACTGACGAATGCCTCTTCAATGCCCGTCAAATTAAGCCACAGATGCCTAAGCCCCGTGCTGACTAAAGCTGACATAGAATGGCCGATGACACGGGCCGTTTGCTTAGTCGCACAGGGAGACAAATTTGTGGCTCGACGAAGCTCAGGGAACACTTCCTCGTGCACCTAGAGCCACTAGCTTGGTGTCCTGAAGCGGCGGACCGGCAGGGGATGACCATGCTAGCCATTCTAGAGGCCTCCGTAGAGGTAGCGAGTCTCCTAGCACTGCTACGTTTCCGGGCGGTAACTGAAAGAAGCGCTCGCCGGAGATTGCTGTACCCTGGAACACCAGCAGGGTTGGCAGAAAGATCTCCTGAGGGCACTGAGGAGAGACGGGCACCATGTAATGCGGTGTACACCACTCTTCCCCAGAGATTGACTACTACCCACACTCAAGTCCTTCAACAGGTCAGCCTGGTATGCCTGTAACACTGCCATAGCCTGACCTGCAGCCTGGTATGCCCAAGAGTTATATCATCCCCATCATGAACTGAAGAAGCACCGGAGCGAGCTTCGAGATCACGAGAAAGGATGCGTGGATCAGGTAATGCAGCAAGTGAAAGGGACGGACCCGTCGGTCGCTCGTCACGCAGATCCCTACGAGAGTCCCACAATGATGGTGTGGGTGCGGTCTGGAAATAATTCAGACAAAAGCGTCCTTCACTGTGAACAGTTCACAATGCTTGCACTCGCCTTTCTCCTCAGCCAGAACCGCATGCTCTTCCCCAACAAACAAAACAGTAATCGTGTGTATCCAGTTCAGATATGGAAAGTGAGCATGGAGGAGCACAACACTTACTGTTTCGTTGACTCATCCTAACGAAGATTTTCCTGACGCACGCATGCACAGAATGATCTGAAGACAAAAGACCTGTTGATGCACCTGTGGCTTATCTATTTATCGCCCCGGTTTTCATGCGCGCTCCAATGATGTCATCAAACGAGTCTATATTACCACCGGGTCAATTTTATCAACGCGTTACACACATTATTCACAGCTGGTCACGAATAAGACATTTCCCAATTCCGCTGAGCAGCGCAGCATCGATTGAAGCTTTCGAAAGGGAACAGTTATACTCACTATCTCACAAAAGGTTTGTGTTCAAATTATTTGTTCAAAACAAGTATTTTGTTATATGCCGAAATATAAATAAGGATCTCTCTTCGCCTGTCTGTTTTATTGCCTGCTCTATCTCTTTCTGCCAATATAGGTTAACATACTGTTATATGACAGATAAAGGTTGTTCTGCGATGACTTCAGCTCTGAAATCAAACCCATCACACTTGAAAGTGCTAGACCTAAGTGGGAATGAACTAGGAAAATCTGGAGTGAAAAACCTCAGCGATCTACTGATGAACCCACAATTCAAACTGGAAAAACTAAAGTGAGTAACATTTACAGCAGTTACAATGTGATTAAAGTTCACTGTTTAGTTTAAGACAACTGTACCCAAGTTAAATTTTTATATCATATCATTGTGTCTTCTAGCTTTTGCCATTGCTTACAATTAAAAATTAGGTGTTTAATTAGTAAATAGTCACACTTTAAATGTTTTCAATAATTAACTGATTGTGTACATTCTGCAAAAAAAAATCATATGATACTTCTGCTACAATAAACAGAAGAGATTTCAAAAAGTTTAAAAAATGAAACATAAAACAAAGTTTAAAGCTACTAGATGTAGTGACTCAATTTAAAGCAGATTATGTGAACAACGGTATAGACTGTGACAGACTATACAACTACTATAGCTCTTTAAAAGGAGGATTATTTTAAATCTGGTCAATGTTCTTTCTCTTTGTCATCAGGCTGTTCCATTGCAGTATTAAAGAGAAACAGTGTCTCATCCTGACTTCAGCTCTGAAATCAAACCCATCACACTTGAGAGAACTGGACCTCAGCTGGAATAAAATAAAAAACACAGGAGGGAATCACTTATGTGACATACTGAAGGATTCACATTGTAAACTGGAGAGATTGAGGTTAAGGATATTCACAAACAAGTATTAAAATGCTTGAAATCACTTTTAACAGTTTAAACTAAAAAAATGTATACTAAATATGTAACTTATTTTTTGCTATTGTTCTCCAAATGTAGATTAAGATACTGTGATATGACAGACAAAGGTTGTTCTGCTCTGACTTCAGCTCTGAAATCAAACCCATCACACCTGAGAGAACTGGACCTGAGTGGAAATAAACCACGAGACTCTGGAGTCAAAAATCTCAGTGATCTACTGATGAACCCACAATGCAAGCTGGCAAAACTAGAGTTAGTATCATTATACTTTACAGCAATTACAGTGATTTAAATTTTATTTATTTTAAGAATTAATGTTTATTTAATTTTAAGACAACAAGGCTCAAGATACATAATTTATTGCACTGCACATTCTTCTGTTTCTCCATATGAAGAAGAATTCAGAAATATTAATAGCTAATAAATGTTTAGCAGTAGAAACTTTGAAGCATTTAAAACGTCATTTTTGTTTTGTTTTGTTTAAGAAACGGAAAAAAAATTGCTGAATTTTTTATACTTTTGTTCATGGGTTAAAAATTGGATTATGCTTTAATATTTGTTTTGAATGTGTGGGTGGCGCTGAAACGCCCCTTTCACCCTTCCACACCACACCGATATGTGGCAACTGTGAGCTCAGTTCATTTTCAACCGGAGAGAGGCGGCAGGTGAGCCGAGCTTATTAATCTCGCAGATTCTTTGCTAGCGGTTCTTACAAGAAAAAAATAATAAAAAACATATATATATATATATATATATATATATATATATATATATATATATAGAATGTTATGGAAAAGTTCATTTATTTCAGTAATTCAACTCAAATAGTGAAACTTGTGTATTAATTAAATGCAATGCACACAGACTGAAATTAATTATGTCTTCGTTTTTTTTAATTGTGATGATTTTTGCTCTCAACAAATTAGAATGACAATTAGAAATTAGACATGCCAATCAGCCTATCAACTCAAAACACCTGCAAAGCTTTCTTGAGCCTTCAAAATGGTCTCTCAGTTTGTTTCACTAGGCTACACAATCATGGGGAAGACTGCTGATCTGACAGTTGTCCAGAAGACAATCATTGACACCCAAAGAGGGTAAGCCACAAACATTCATTGCCAAAGAAGCTGGCTGTTCACAGAGTGCTGTATCCAAGCATGTTAACAGAAAGTTGAGTGGAAGGAAAACGTTTGGAAGAAAAAGATGCACAACATTAATATACTATTTGATGACAAACTTTTCACTTTCTCATTTTACTTATGTATTCATTTACATAAGTAAAACACATTCTTTGTATTATGTATTAAATACTTAAGTATTTGCATGTCTATAGATAGCTCAAAATGTCTGCTTATAAAAGAAACAATTTATATAGAAAAAATTATAATTTTATGTTTATGTAATTCACATGAAACCAACAAGAGGTGCAGTGTTTCCCGCCTGAACTCATTATCTGTAATGTGGTCACAGCCACACACTGTTCACTGTCATCATCCTCGGAATTCGTTAATTCAGTTCATAATTCCAAAGTATAACCTATAATTTGGATTTAAGAATTACAGTAAACTAATTATGATGAAAACTTAAGTAAAGATTTATTATTTAATATTAATATAAATTAATGACAGTCTTATTTTGCATCTCACAACCAGGTCATTACCCTTAACTTTAAATAAATGTCAGGTATTTACTCCCCATTCTCATATAAACCAAGTAGCTTGACTTTTTGTGTATTGCAAATTTTGGCAATGTGTAACCCCTAAGAGATGGTGAACCACATGTTTCTGAAAAGGGAGCTGAAAAGATTAACTAGTAGTATTGTTTTTAAATGTATAAGCATTAAATGTTAATTTTACATTCAGATAAGCATTTAAACAATAAAAATAAAGGGCCCATAACAATTTCAGCACTGGGAAGGGCTATATAGTGCTGATTGAAATTAACTGAGTGATGGCTTTTAGATGCTCCATAGTACTGAATATAAAGTAGACAGCAAACCGATACTTCTGGCATCTCTGTGTTATTGGTCAGTCACACATCCATTTTGATGCTAACTCTCCTTGCGATGAGTAGTCTTGACATCCTAAGATGGGGATACAACTCAGAGAAACATTTATTAGACCTATGGAGAGTACAGTACAATTAAATAAAATATTAAAACTTACTTGAATTAGAGAGGAGTGTGGCGTTTTCATTTGAATGTAGATGACCAAACAAGTAATGCTGCACTCCATAGTCCAGACCTGCAGTGACAGTGCAAAATATTTATTTCTTTATCAGTCAATCATAAGAACCTGCATGATAAAATGTGGAAAGTTGAAGAAAAGAAGATATCAGTAACTTAAGTTTCCCAAAGTTGGTACTGTGGGAAAAAGAAATAAGTAATGTACCTTTTGTGTTGTGTTGTAGCAAGTTGGTCATGTTTCCTCTGACTTACACTTTTCAGCATGCTGATTAGGTGGTGAAAAAACTTTAAAAGTGCTCTCTGATAGAGGAACATCTATATCAACCAAAAAAAGTGTGTTTAGAATAATTTACAATAACTTCAGTAAAACGAATAATTTACTATAACTGCAAACACTAAATACTCACAGTTAAAAAATAAATAAATAAATCAAACAAATCCGTTCGATTCAGTGAACTGGTTGAAGAAGATCCGGTTACATTCGATGATTCGTTCGCGAACTGGATATCACTACACTTCAGTGTTTTGAAATCTCACAACAGTCCGGAAGAGAAGACAATGCTGAATAAAGTCGTAGTTTTTGTTATTTTTGGACCAAAATGTATTTTTGATGCCTCAAAAAATTCTAACTGACCCTCTGATGTCACATAGACTACTTTGATGATGTTTTTCTTACCTTTCTGGACATGGACAGTATACCGTACACACAGTTTCAATGGAGGGACTGAGAGCTCTCGGACTAAATCTAAAATATCTTAAACTGTGTTCTGAAGAAGAACGGAGGTCTCACGGGTTTGGAACAACATGAGGGTAAATTTTTAATGACATAATTTTGATTACTGGGTGAACTAACTCTTTAAGTAAACCAGTTAATTTAGATGTTAGGCCTTTTTCAGCTGGTGTACAGGATCACATGGCAATTATTTTCTATTAAACTTTAGAGTGCAGTCGTAGCCTACATTTTAAGTATATTTTCTTCAGAATAAAGGTGTGTCAAAGTAAAATTGAAATAAACACATATAATTTAGTGTAATATTTTTAAATAGCCAAATGTTTAAAAATCTACTTAAAACATGGTTTAGCCCAAAGAACCCCTTTGGGTCAAAAAGGGTTCTTTCTCCATATATAGAACCTTTTTGGCATAAAGGGTTCTTTGGAGTTGAGTAAAATAACCCTAGGGTTCTATAAAGAACCTCAAATAAACTTTTTTTTTTCAAATACTGTATGACCAAAACTGATTGAGCTAAAGCTCTTTCTGCTGTTATCGGGATAGCGTGCGCGGATCGGAATCCACCAACTGAAGACGTGCAGTAGAATACCCTACTTGTTGCACTCTTCAAAATATAGCTTCTGTTGCTGTTGTTTGTGAGGTTTTTCTTAAATAGGAATAGAATAAACTGAGTAAGCTAAAAATTTGTAGGCTATCATAGGCCTATTCCATGTTGTTGTAGATCACATACAGTAAAATTCAAATGCCATTGAATAAAGTCATTTTTTGTTTTGTCAAGAACATGCACTATATACATATATAATCTTTTAAACGCCCCTAGCAAAGAATCCACAAGATTATAAAAACTCGGCTCACCTGCCGCTTTTCTCATGTTGAAAATGAACTGTGCTCACAGTTGCCATGTATCAGTGCGGTGCAGTACAGAAGGGATAAAAGGGGCGTTTCTGTCACAAACTAAACTCTCACGTAGTTCTTCCTGCTCGCCACTACAGGGAACTCTCACCCGAGTACTGATCTTTATTCGGACTAATCACATACACATACCCACACACCTATTCCTGATTACTCCGACATCTGACACCAATTAGGTGACTATATAAGCATCTCCCAGATCCTTTGTCATTGCGAAGTCTTGTATTGCCCAGGTCTACATTTCTGAGCGTTTTCCTCCCGTGCCTGATCTCTCTGTAAATTACCTTTGACTGTCTCTCTAATATTTCTGTCTCTGTCTTTTTCACCCATGAACAAAAGTATGAAAAATCCAGCTAATTGTTTTGTCTTTACACCCAGGGGTAGAACATGGATAAATAGCTTGAATATTCAATTTCCATGTGTGGAGGGGAATGTAATGCGTCTTTCTGTTTATTGGTCAAGCAAAGTTTAAATGATGTCGTCATCATCTCTACTTCAATTCTGCACTACTAAAAGTCCTCCGCTGCTATAGTTAAAATTTTTATTGCAATTACATTTAATCTTTCTCTCATCAAACAACCAGATTAACAAATGGCTTAACACAAACCGTACTGGGGCAACGCCTAGACAAGGCTTACTTCTGTGTAGGCATAGATTCTCTATGGCAAATATTAGATGTATGTTCCAGAAATATGAATGTACCATGCAGCTGCACCCAGATTAACCCACAGTTTATGTTTTTGGAGCGCTGCACATTTTATTTAGCACTGGACAGCACAGAATGACTGCATTTACATTATAGTGAAGCGTAGAATAGTATACACTACCGTTCAAAAGTTTGGGATCAGTAAGCCTTGTAATGTTTTCTAAAGAAGTCTCTTCTGCTCATCAAGGCTGCATTTATTTGATCCAAAATACAGAAATAAAACAGTAATCTTGCAAAATGTTATTACAATATAAAATAACGGTTTCTATTTTAATATACTTTAAATTATAATTTATTTCTGTGATGCAAAGCTGAATTTCCATCATCATTACTCCAGTTTAAAGTGTCACATGATCCTTCAGAAATCATTCTAATATGCTGATTTATTATTAGAATTATCAACAGTTGTGCTGACAAATGTTGTTTTTGGAAGCTGTGATACTTTATTCAGGATTCTTTGATGAATAAAAAGTTAAAAGAAACAGCATTTATTCAAAATATGAATCTTTTCTAACAATGTAAATCTTTGCTATCACTTCTTAACAATTTAGCACATCCTTGCTGAATAAAAGCTTTAATTTCTTTCAAAAGAAAAAGAAAATAGAAATTTACCGACCCCAAACATTTGAACAGTAGTGTCTATTTTAAATAAATGCTGTTCTTTTTAACTTTTTATTCATCAAAGAATCCTGAAAAAAAAAGCTTCCACACAGCTTCCAAAAAAATATTTGACTGTTGCCAACATTGAAAATTCTAATAATAAATCAGCATATTAGAATGATTTCTGAAGGACCATGTGACACTTTATACTTTTTTTTTTTTTCATCAAATAAATGCAGCCTTGATGAGCAGAAGAGACTTCTTTAAAAAACATTCCAAGTCTTACTGATCCCAGACTTTTGAACGGTAGTGTAGAATTTATTGTGAATACACAGCAGTCTTTTGTTTTGATTATTTTGAGTTTTTTTCATAGAGACGTTTATACAAATGCATCATATGTTTGAAAAAGACTGGCATGTTACACATATATAGAAATCAAGCTATTCATTCTTCAAATTGGTTGTTTCAGTGTTGTTGATTCAGTGATTGAATTTATTGGCATGAGAGTTTGACATAAAGTTTTATTGAATAAGTGAATAAGTTGAGATGCCAATTTGCAATACCACACATTAAAAAGGCAAAGAAAACATCTAACAAGTTATGTCTTAGGTGGCTGTGGTCTGGGTTTGAGTGTTTGGGCCTTACCTACTCTACAAATAACCTCAACTAGGACAACATATCATTATATGAAGTAACATTGACACAAACTACACAAAAAGATGAGGTTCCTAAAATGTTTTTTTTTTTCTAACTTTATTAAATATGTCTGTAATCTTTAATGCTAAATTCCTAAATTTAGTCAATATTAGAAAAATATAGCATTACAGGTGTTACCAATTAAATCAGTATCAACCAAAGCCATCTTTGCATGTGACACAAAAGCTGCATCTAAGTTGATTTTAGATGTATTTATTTACACAGTTAAAGCTGCTCAGAGGGCAGTAAATGCATTTGTACAGCAGTTAAAATGGCATAATATGTGATTACATTTTTTGAACAAAATAATTTTGAATACAGAAATATGAAATGAATGACAAAATAAAACGATAGGATACTTGAATTAGGAAAGTTACACCACCAGTAGGCAGTGGCACATCAATACAGTTGTGTTGCTGAATGAGTCGAGTCATCGATTCAACCTATAATGTATAATGTCACTATAATGTAAATGCATTCGCTCTGCACTATCTAGTGCATCACACAGCTTTACCGCACAGATTTTGATAAATGGACAGATAAATAAAATGTACAGTGCTCTAAAGAAGTAGTGGAATAATGTGGGTGCAGATACATTCATATTTCTGAAACATACACCCAATATTTGCCATAGAGAATCTATGCCTACACAGAAGTAAGGCTTGTCTAGGCGCTGCCCCAGTACAGTTTGTGTTAAGCCATTTGTTAGTCTGGTTGTTTGATGAGAGTAAGATGAAATGTAGTTGCAATAAAGCTTTAACTATAGTAGTGGAGAACTGTTATTCTGTAGCGCAGAACTGAGGGAAACTTGATAACTACATCATTTGAACTTTGCTAGACCAATCAGTGGAAAGGGGCATTTCATTCCTGCCCACACGTGGAAATCAAATATTCAAGTTATTTTTTCGTTTTTCTACCCCTGGATCTAAAAATGAAAAATCAAGGCAAATTCTTGTTTTTTAGTTTAAAAAAAAAAAAAAAATTAATAATAGTAATAATAATAATAAAAACAAGGAACGCAATGTGCACGGATCATCACAATGCTTTTGATGCTTTAGAAATGAGAAACGAGTTGATCTTGTTTTTTTTTTTTAAACAGAAAAATTAAAACTAAACTAGATTTTTCTTCTCTCTTTTTTTCATGTGTAAAAAATGATATGGTTTAATATGTGTTTTTCATGTGTGTGGGTGCCCCTAAAATGCCCCTTTTCAACTAATCCTGCCTTTACTGTCTGTGCCATCTTGCAGAAAAGAGCATGATGTACCGCTCTAAAAATTTGTAACATTAAAGTTTCTTCATATTTTTGGCGATTGCATATATTTCTTGCACATATACGCAAATCAGGCTGTATTCATACAAAAATTGCCCATTCATATTGATACAACAAAGCATAAAGTTTCATCAGCTATATCTACTTTTAATCATTTTTGTATTAATTTAGGCTTAAAAATAAGCCTTAATTTACCCCAGAAGAACACAATGCAATATAGATCCACTTGTCATTTCTGATGTGTAAATCATTAATTCACACTTAAATAATTAACAGTAAAGACATATGATGTTTCTTCAGTTATAATTACAAAGTATATCCTATAATTGGGCCATGTTTGTCTGTTTGTCCAGGACAAGTGGATTTTGTGAAGGGGCAAGTGTAAGAGAATTTCACCTGCCTACCGCACAAGTAACCTAATCAAAATTTTAATAACAAACTATAACTGCAGCACTGAAACTTTGGCGAGAATGATTCTGATTTTATTACTTTCAGTGTAAATGGTGACTAGTAATGGATAATGTATGGACAATATCAAAGTCTCGTCAATTGAGGCTTCATCAATGATTCACTCATTAAGACAGTCACTTTCCACCACCTACTGGAGGTTTAATTTCATATTTAAAAAATATCATTGCATTTTCCCAACATTTCATATTTGTCATGTCAAAAAAGTAAAACATTAATCTGATAAAATTATTTATGCATTTGCAATTTTGAGTAAATTAATTTATGGAAACTCTTATATTCATTAAACAGTCATTTAGTAAATACATCTAAATGGCACTTTCGATGCAGCTGCTATGTTTCCTCTGCAGTGGAAAGATGGAGTTTGTTGATACTGATTTAATTTGAATAGTAACAACCATATAGTGTCTTATTAACTTAATGTTTTGATCAAATTTAAGAATTTTAAGTAAATGGTGACGTACATTTAATCAGGTTAGGAAAATATTGTCCTTTATAAAGTTAAAAAGTGTAACAGCAATCAATTTAAGGCAAATATCACAAATATACTGATTAAAGTAATAACTGATAGAGCACTGATGAGACTTGCTTCAGAATAAAGAAATTTAAAAAAAAAACACATTGCTCCCGGACAAGTAACTTTTTACTCAGACAAGTGAATGACTGATGATTGATATAGATATATATATATATATATATATATATATATATATATATATATATATATATATATATATATATATATATATACATATATATATTCTGCTGTTGCTTGTTATAGCAAATGAAAATATAGCTGAGATTTTTCTTAAACAGGCCTTTTGTAAATGAGTAGGCTAAATTCAGCAACCTCGAGTATAATTTTCCTCCATGTTGTCTTAGGTCACATAAAAGTAAAATGTGTTTTTATTGGTTATGATCAAAGTCATCACTGATTTGTCAATAACATGTAGCAGCCATGAAAAGGTTTTGTTGTCTTGTAAGCAGGATTCACTTGAACAACCTTCTAAGCAACCCTTCTCTAAAAAGGCTCTCCTGCTGCATTTCTCCTATTGGAAATAAAATAAGCTTGTGGTTGCCACATATACCAGAAGACTGGGGAAGGTTGACTAATAAGACAAAATGGTTTTCACGGATCCCCACATGCAAACCTAAATATTAAAAGCATAATCTCATCTTGCACCCATGAACAAAAAATATGGAAAATCTTTATTCTTGTATTTTGTCTGTTTCTTTAAAAAAAAAAAAAAAAAAAAAAAAAAAAACATTGATAAATTTACTTGTCAAGTGAGGACGTCTCAAGACTTGTTTTTTCATGTCTTTATTGTTCCATGTTTAAATGTAATTGTTTTATCTGGTATTAGTGATTGTATGGCATATACTCATGATGCATTTAACTCACGCCATGAACATAACATAACTCTTGAGTCATTTTCTTTTATCTCTGTTTTCAGTCTGTGTGATTGCAGTATTACAGAGAAACAGTGTCTCATCCTGACATCAGCTCTGAAATCAAACCCATCACACCTGAGAGAACTGGACCTGAGTGGAAATGAAATAAAAAACACAGGAGTGAATCACTTATGTGACATACTGAAGGATTCACACTGTAAACTGGAGAGATTGAGGTGACATACAAATAGTTCACATACAAGAATCAAAATAATTAAAATCACTTCAAAAGTTTAAACCAAATCCTATACTCAATATCTTACAATGAGTAGCGTTGTTGTGGTATGAGATTTTCACAGTACTATAACTGTCTCAACAAATATCACAATTTCATGGTTACACAAATGGAAAAATGAACTAATGCTATAAACTATTTTAGGAACCCTCTCATTAGGTACATTAATAATATTACAATTATGAATCAATACTTTATATCAAGGCTCATTATAGTCATTTTATACTTATATTTAAAGTCATAACTTTTTTGGTTAAAATGATCCAAAATCAATATTTGAGCAAGTACATAACCAGCCAGTGTTCAAAACTACCGCCTTACTTTAGCCCGATTCACAATGGTTCGCTTATAATAATGTTTTCTAATTTGAGACGTACAGGTAGATTTTCACGGGAAATTCAAATATGCCACTGCATCAAGTCACGGCTGTAAATATAAAAAAGTTGTCCAGGCTACTAGGCTATCGCATATGAGAATCCTGCAGGTGGAGGATCGTTTATAGCCTTTTCTCACAGCAGCTAGAATAATTAAAATAATAATAAAAAAAATCGTTTTGATGGCGGATTGTAATCCAGAAAGGAATAAATGTTTATGAAACACATGTGAATGAAATTAAATTATATTTCAGTTTTAAATGTGCTTCTGATTAAAGATGGGATTACACAATATTTGTAATTTAAAAACTACCAGTTCAAAGGAAGCATTCTTTTTTCTTTTCTTTTCTTAAGAAATTTAATATTAAATTCAAATGATATGACAATTAGATAGACTGTACAGAAATTGAAATCTACACACTAATACACTGTACTCATAGTCACGCAATGCTGATGTTGTTAACATTGATAATTTGAGAATAAAGTAATAATCATTTGCACGGTTTGATGAGCTAAGAAACCTTTAGATTAAATCACCATAGGTAGCGCAATTTATTGTAATGCTTTTTTCCTCAGTTGGTCAAAATAAAAGTGCCAGACTTGTACTTACTCGTTCAGATGACAATATACAGTGAACATTTTCTTATTTGGGTAATATATTCCAAGAAGTAGACTAGAATCTGTGATTGCGAAGTGCCGTAAATAGTCACCCCTGAGTGTTTACAAGCGAGTCAGCTGGTGTTGGTGTGACGGCGCGATTCAGCGGTTCGTCTGGGTCTCCTGCGACAGCTCCCACGTTCCCCTGACGCTTCAACACCCCTGAAAGAGCTTTCTCTTTTCACAAAAGAGTAAATGGTCGATTTGAGTCTTTTTAAAGATGTCATTTCGCCCGTGTGTTTCTGGGTGCGGTCGATACATCACTCCTTTGATGGCCACGATCACTGTGTCACGTGTCTGGGCTTCCAGCATGCTGAGATTGCGTTTGTGGAGGGCTCATGTTCTCATTGCGGGGACATGACCATCTCGGCATTGAGATCGAGACTCAATTACCTTAAAAGGTATAGAGTCCCCTCTGCCACACCCCGTTCTAGCTCCTCTTCTCCTAAGAGGGCTACTTCGGCTGGTGGCAAGGGTGATCTAAGGGTTACTGTGTGGGCTTCCCCGACGAGCCAACCTCCTTGGGCCACATCCCCCTCACATACCATACGCTGCAGCCAGTTTCCGGATTAGTTTGCTGGACCCTCTCAGGCTCTTGATATCTCATTCGGGGCTCGCGAATAGGACCTTATGTCGATCGCTGCATCACAAGGCGGGCTTGAGTTCTCGGGAGATGAGGATTCGGCTGCGTTGCCTCCCTCGGGAGTGCCAGTGTTGACCGAGTCCGATCCCGAGCTGATGGTCATGCTTTCCCGGGCAGCGGAGAGCATCGGGCTTAAGTGGAATCCTCCACCCTGTCCCGATCGCTCGAGGTCGGATGATTGGTTCCTGGGGGCTGCTCAAGCGGATCGCAAGCACCCCCCTCTGGTTCCTTTCTTCCCAAAAGTGCACCAGGAAGTAACCAGTTCATGGAAGGCACCTTTAACTGCCTGAACCATTCTGGTACTGTCTCCCCATGTCTTTACGAAGGTCGCGGAGGGAGCCCTGGCTCCTCTCAGGGAACAAGGTGTCCGTATCCTCAACTACCTCAACAACTGGCTGATCCTAGCTCACTCTCGAGAGCGGTTGTGCGAGCACAGGGATCTTCAGGTCAACTGGGAAAAGAGCAAGCTCTCCCGTGTGCAGAGGATCTCTTTTCTCGGTATGGATATAGACTCAGTCGCCATGTTCGCGCGGCCTGAGACAATTCGAGGGCAAGAGAGCGGTTCCACTGAAACTGTTTCAGAGGCTCCTGGGGCATATGGCGTCCGCGGCGGCGGTCATACCGTTTGTGTTACTCCATATGAGATTGCTTCAGCACTGGCTTCACAACCGAGTCCTGAGATGGGCATGGCAACAGGGCACGCTCCGAGTGAGCATCTCTCTGGCCTGCCACTGAAACTTCACCCCGTGGTTCGACCCCTCCTTTCCAGTCTCGCCCCGGTGAATGGAGACTGTATCCGTATAGTAGCCTGTGCAGTCAGGTCAAGGCAGTAGGTTTAGTGTTTTTCTTTTTGCTAATATAGTTAATATAAACATCTTATATATTAAAGATGTTATATGACATAATAGCATTATGGAACATAAAAAATAAAGTCACAGTTACTTTGCTGAGTAACTAATTACTTTTACAATGTGGTAACTGAGTTACTTAGTTACATTTTAGGAGAAGTAATTTGTAACTGTAACAAATTACTTTTTACAGTACCATGACCAACACTGGTTATTATTATTTATTTTTATTATTATTAGGTATGAGGTATGTAGGGGGTTACTGTTTGCCCAACACTGTATGCTATGGGAGAAACAGTCAAACACAGAAGTAGGCTGCACGGGTCTGGATAAATTGATCACATTTTTTTTTTATTTGTTTGTTATCAAATAGAGATCATGATCCTCCTACAGATAACTAAACAGCTCTAAACAATAGCTTTTCTACTTGAGGGTCTAAAAAAAAAGGAATTGTTGCAGTATGTGTCATTTTTTACATTTTAATTATTTATTGCAAAATCTGCAAGTAAGAGAGTGATGTTTAACGTGCTGTGAAAGTGAAACAATAAACTGGGGCCGTCGGCGATGCTTGCAAGTAAAGGGCTTAAGGTAGAATTATGATGCAGTTTTTTCAACTAGCTAGTTTTCAACCTTTTTATTATTATTATTTACAAAATAATTGTGAAGAAAAAAAATGCTGCAGTTCTATTTTTAATTTAAAGTTTTAATTAAAAGGTCCCACTCGGTGGCCCCCTAGTTTGCCCTGGCCCATATGCACCTGCATTCCCTGTATACCCAAATTCTACACATCTGGGAGGCACTACAAATAATGTTTAGAGAATTTTTATTAACGCATCAACTGAAAATAGCATAGACTGAAAGATTTCGTGGTTTAACCTGTTAACTGTCACTCACGTTTTTGAAGATAGACATGAATGCGCATGATACAAACCTAAATTTTTATAATTCATGACTGAAAACATTTTGTAACATGATTTTGATGTACCATTTACATGGTAATGCAATGTCTGATTTTAAAATGGGTTTTGAAGGATGAATTTTGAGATTTTATGTTTTCAAGTGATATATAACTTCTGATGATTTCTAAAATGTGATAGAGAAAAAGGCAACGAGGAAGTCTTTTTTTTAAACAAAGGTCAAAGCTCCTTTTGTAATGTAGATTTCTGAGGGTGCACTCTTGTCATAAATTCATCTATTACTTTTCCTACATAATTTTTAACAAAAAATATTGGTAAAATATATATTTGGGAGTGTTAGACCTTTCCAATGATATATAGTTTGTCAAGATTAGATTAGATTTGATTGTAATATAGTATAGTCAACGTAGGCGTCCCGTATACGGGACGGGGTGACATTTAACAGGTTAAGAATCAATACAGAGAACTTTAAGCTAAAAGAAACATCTGAATGTTTTGGGGTTATCTAAAGTTAACTTCTCTTTGACATTTTCTCTGCTGCATGTGTATATCACAAGTTGAGACTCTTTACTGGCTGTAGAGAGGAAAAGAGATCCGCATGCGGAGGTGATATTCTCTGCCCTGTTGCATTTTTTTGAGAAAAAGTACAGGATATGAGAAATGATCAAGTTTAATATCATTATGTACTGACTTACTGGTATACTGCTACAACCCTAACAATGAGTCTGAGTTTGTATTATATTTGTGTAAAAGTCTTCACCTTAAGGATTTGTAAGATAATATCTGTTTCTCCATTTGTCTCTTTCTAGTCTAAATGACTGTGGCATTACAGATGTTTCTTCTTTAACTCAGTCTTTGACCAACACAAGAGCACTGCAGTTTTTAAAAGAGCTTGATCTGAGCAACAATATGATTGGTGACTCAAAGCAGCAGCTCATTGATGTGCTACAAGACTCAAACTGTAACCTGAGGTGAGTGAACATCACTTTGTTACATTATGGAGATCTTAATTTACCTCCGATATCTGAACAAATCTTTGAATTTTTTTTGTGAAAGGAAATTCTATCAAACCTTTACAATTAATTTAGAATGCAGCAGCAAGATTAATTTTTAATGAGCCAAAAAGAATACATGTCACACCTCTGTTTATCAATTTGCACTGGCTTCCAATTGCTGCTCGCATAAAATTCAAGGCATTGATGTCAAAATGATGACAAAACTCCCACTGGCTCTGCACCCATTTACCTAAATTTGTTACTTCAGACTTGTGTGCCCTCTAGAAGCTTGCGTTCTGCAAGTGAACATCGCTTGATTGTGCCATCCCAAAGAAGCACAAAGTCACTTTTACGGACTTTTAAATTAAATGTTCCCTCCTGGTGGAATTACATGCCCAACTTAATCCGAGCAGCTGAGTCCATAGCTATATTCAAGAATCGGCTTAAAACACATCTCTTCCATCTTTATTTGACTCTCTAACTTTAACACTCACTATTCTAATTCTATTCTTAAAAAAAAATCTAACTACCTTTCTAATCTTTTTGTATTCTATTTTCTTTCATTTATTATGCAATTGTATATGTATGTGTGTGTGTATATGTGTAAAGACCTCTAACTAGCTTGCTCTATTCTGTTTTCTTTTTATTTATTATATTATTTAAAATCCCATGATACGTGCACTGTGTTAACCTAACTGAGACTTGTTGTAGCACTTATATATCATTGCTCTTTTTGTTGTTTTTGATTGCTTCCACTGTCTTCATCTGTAAGTCGCTTTGGATAAAAGCGTCTGCTAAATGAATAAATGTAAATGTAAATTATCTTAACATCATTTTCATTGGGTTGGTGTCAGAACAAAATTTTAAGTTGATTAAAATGTTTAACATGAAGGAAATAGAACAAAAGCACACAGATTTATACAACAATACCTGCTTTATTAATTACATCAGTAGTAAGGAATCATTTCAATTTGAAAACAGATTTGGCCAGATTGTAGGTAAACGCTGGTAAAAATCAGTGCAGTTCCCAGCTTCAGCTTACAGTCGTACAGCATCACATGATCAATATATCTGTCTCTTCTGTCCTGATTTTACTTTGACAAGCAATATGTCACATTACTTTCAGTGTCTATGTCACATTTACTTTAAATTCTTTGCAAAAAAACAAAACAAAAACAAAGTTCAAACTAGTGGAAATTCAAGTACAAGGTTTTTTGTTTTAATTCAAAATAATATTTGTATTTGCTCCTTGTGTTTTATTACTTATGGTTTTAGGCCATACTCCTATCAGCATGCGTTTCCCCTTTACAGTGACTAAATAGGAGCCATGTTTAATGTTTTATATGTATTAAATGTATAAACACTAGTATTGTTTTAGAAACATCTGCGCAAGATAAAGTCAATAATTATTCTGATTAATCTGAACTTGAAATATAATGACTAATCTGCACTTTGTACAATTGAACACTGATTGTTTTCTGTTCTGTTCCACCTTACAGTCTAGATGATTGACTAAACTTCCCTGTTGGTTTGTTTACATCATAGTTTCAATCTTTGAAATCGTCATGGGAGGAGCAGTCCGGAGAGTATCTACAAGAGAGCATCACTATTGTGTCTATAAGGAGAAATGAATGTGATCCATACAGATGAAAGAGAATCAGACTTTCATATTAAATAATGCAGAATTTGTGTTAGCATGTGTTAGAAACATGTGATTCTGAATAATTAATATTGGTTTAGTATTCAACCTAATTACTATTTTGTTTTTAAGGTGATAAGGAGGAAAAAAAAATCTGATCAAAGCTCAGATGAGTCTGTAGTCAGCCTCTTTAAGAGGGCTGATCTCTGAGTAAACAGGACTTTTCTGGAAATTAACATTTGAACTTTCTCTTGAAAAACCAGCATTCTCCTCCAAGACATAATGAGACTGAGTAGATCAGACCTCTGCTGATTGTCTGCACCCATTCGGCTCTCCTCTCTCTACCTGCTGAGATCATCCGAATCTCACCCCAGATCTCTATAGTGTTTAACATGAACAAGTTACCATAGATATTTGGTATCATGTACTATATGTTTGTATGGTCTTCCATTCTCACTCAGTGCTGTGTATTTTTCAGATGTTAGGAAAAATACTTAGGAAAAATGTACTTCTTATTTCTGATCATTTGAAGTTTTGTATTATCTTTGAATTGTGAAATTGGCCTTATACTCATTTACCTAATAAAACATTACATTTTATTCTAAAATACTCTGAAATGTAGTAGATTGAGTCAATGTTACCACAAATCTGTGAGCTTTGCAGTGTTAAACAAAAATATTGTGTTGATAATGCAAAAGGACAATAGAGAAGTACTTTTCAGTTAAAGTAAGTTTATCATTGATTCAGTGATGTCATCATCCAGCTCACTTCAGTTCTCCTCAAATAGTGTCTGTGCAATCAAGTCAATAATATTGCCAGAGGTACAGAAGCCCTGAAAAAAAGACAACTTATTATTTATTATTATTATTCCTGTAAAATTTGACTAAAGCGCCTAAAAAAGGCATACCCTAAGTAATTTGCATGCTGTTCCTGAACCATTTGGAGTATATGCATGGTCTTTTTTGAAAGGTGACACTCTGGGGTGTTTTCCTCAACAGACAGAATCACTGAGTCTTATTGTTATTGAGTAATAGAACAAACAAGATGCCTGCAGATGACTATAGCTGGGAGCTATTAGCTAGAAAATACAATGGGATAGCAGAATGAAGCCTTACTGAGCCAAATTTCAAATTTGATAACAAAATCTTAGAAAATTAGTGTTTTACACATTTATCTAAATTTATGTATAGGAGCTCCCCAATAAAAAGCCATTCGGAAACCCCAAATGACCGTTTGTAACCAACAACACATAAAATGCTGCAATTCTTGAATGCTTTAAGGTACAGTCATAATTTTGGGCTCGAATGAAAGGTTACACTTAGACCTATTCAAATTCATATTCACTGTCAATAATTGTTGACAAATGGTAACTGAAGCATACACATATTATGTAGTGTATTTTAGAATTAGTGGGCTTAAGTCAGTCACACCTCGACTTTCTTCCAAATAACGCACATTTCATTCAAAATATTATAAATAAAGGCCTATAGTTCCTGCACATTTTTGTTTATCTGATTTGTGTGAAATGGCTAATAAAACTAGGTAATACAAAATGATTATGTGGTCACCAAGGTGAATGGGTATAGTCGTGACTTCTGGTCGTGAGTGACAGGGTTGGGGGGGGGTTCTGTTGATTGTCGAGTGCAAAATAAACAGAGATGGACAGGAAAAGGTCAAAGCCATCAGGTGCCCAATTTAGAAAAAAAAAAAAGAAAAGAGGAGAGACCAGGAAAAGATAAAAGGTATGCAACTATGTTCTCTCTGTATAATTATTATGGTATCCATGTCATGAATAAAGGGCTAATGTTAATTCTTAAGTTTGTTAGCCTTTTTGCAATGATGCTTGCTATGAAAGTCACCAGGCTGGAAGTCACCATATAGGAGGCACTCTGCATCACAACAAAGCACAGGCACTGAAGTATATCCCGAACGTCGTCAAGGAAAATGGTTAATTATTGCTGCGTTTCAGGTTGTACCAATAGGCCAGATCGAGAAAAACATTTGGAATATTATCGACTTCCAAAAGTTATTAAAAACCAGGGAGAGGAATGCCAGAGATTTTTAGAGGAAAGGAGGTGCTTGTGGTTGACAAAGCTCAACCAAGATCTACAAGGGAAAAATCTGGACAACATCCGGATTTGTTCGGCACATTTCTTGTCAGGTATTGTGAAATGTTGATTGCAGTGGCTCATAACAGATTTTCTATTGTAATGATAATATTTTTAATAGTAAAAACAATTATTGCTTTTATTTATTTTACTGTGTGCTTATTTTACTGTAAAGCACTTTGGTAGAACACTGTCTATTTTAAATTTGCTATATAAATAAAGACATAATATAATTCATATCAAGCTACTGAATGTGGCATTAATGACTTAATAGGTTATTCTTATCGTTCTTAATATGTAGAGTTAAAATGTGCTGTATTTTTCTCATTCTTTTCCAGGTAAAAAGTCTGACCTTTACCTAAAGGATGACCCAGATTGTGTGCCATCGGTTGGACTGACAGGTCAGCAAGGAGGTTCACCTCAGTCAATCAAAGAAACAGGGAACTCACGCTACAAGCGTCGCATGAACCGAACCCAGCAGAGACTGAAGGCTGAAGCTGCTGCTGAGACTGATGATGACCCTACCACAAGTTAATATGTCAGCGATAATCTTTGCTGCACAGGGACTCAAACTGAATTGACTGGTGAGGCCATTCAGGCGATGACCACTAAACCACTAAGTCTAAGAACTGAAAACATTCAGTTGAGCTATGATGTTGCACATGTGTCCACTTCCTATGACCAAAGTGCCTTAGTTGATAAGGATGAAAAGGTTTTATATTTCACTGGCCTACCTACATACCAGATACTGTTAGTGCTCTTCACATTCCTTAGTCCCGACCTCCCTGTGAGGAAGTCACTTGATAAGTTTAACCAGTTGATGCTGACATTGATGTGTCTTAGGCTTAATGTTTCCACAACCTTCCTGTCATATTCATTTCAACGTGCCAATAGCCACTTCTTCAAGGATAGTTACTGATGTCACTCTACTTCACAGCAGCCAACTAAAAAAAAAAAATATTTTTTGTTTTATTACTTTGAAGGTTTCTTTCCTTTTTTTTGTCAGAGACTGGGGTAGCTTTTGGCACTGTGGGCTATACCATTTTCCCTTTGGTGCAATCTTAACATTAATGCACAAGTAGTGAAACCACTTAATATGGCATTATCACAAAGAATCATCTTTCCAAACTCAACCAGACCACAGAAACACCAGGATTTTTCTTGGTCACTGGCACTTGCAGCACAATCAGAGGCATGTGATTCAGGCAAATATTCCAGGTTATGAGGACACAGTGGCCATGGTAGATGAAAGCCTTGTGTAAAACCCCAGAACTCTTCATCAAATAAAATTTGCTCAACATGCAAATCCTTTTCTGTCCAAACAACAAAATAGGCAGATTCCAGTTTGCACACCCCAAGTTGAGTTTGCACCTGGAGAAATACTGATGGTTTTAGTTAAGTGTCAGTTTCCCCTTCACTGTCCTTCTCCAAGTAATATACTCTCTAACTTGTCACTTTTCACGCAGAATGGACATTTCACTTCAATTACACTTGTAGCAGCATGGCCATAGGCAAACAGAAACTATAACACTAGACAAAGGACTACGCCACCCCAAGACTTGCACCCAGGGAAATACTACGCACTCACAGGTGCGAATCAAGGCAATGCAGGTTCGGTTCCACAAAATAGAGCGAGAGACATGGGTACCAAAATACAAAACTTTATTAATCCAAATAAATTACTAAAAAAAAAAAACCCACAAGTGGTGTGAAAATAGTTTCACACCACCTATTTAAATAATAATAATTATAATAACATGTAGGCTTATCTGCATCACTGATTCACAATTTGAGGCCCCCAGGCGTCTTTAACTGAAGGGTAGGCATATATAAGCTTGATAGCTTCAGCCTACTCTTTTTCAATCTAATAGTGTGTGGTTTGGGATGTCAGATTGTATGTGCATATATATGATATAATAAAATACTATGAAACTAACTTAGTGTACGGTGTAGATAGCAAACTGGGGGTCTTTGAAAAAAAAAAAAAAAACGATTGGGAGTCACAAGGCTACACATTGAGTATTGCAATGATATCATACAGTTAAGGTTAGGTTATTGCATTACTTACTTTGGCCAACACAACGGTCATTGATAACTTGGTACGTACTGTGTCTCCCTCACCCATCCACACACCATCTGGTTATAGGCCTCGAAACCTTTGTAGGATTTCCGCTGTGTAAGGGCTCGGCGAGAAAACCAGGTAGTTGACTATATCGGGATATGCAACTGAAGGAAGAATCACCGGGTCGTCATGGATCCAAGAAGAGGGAGATATCCAGGGTTCTAAATTAACACCCGCCAACCCGCCAAATGCGGGTTAAAATTCATTTTGGCGGGTGTTAATTAAAACTTACAAGCCAGTTTGGCTGGTGATGCATGACATGAGGCTCTGTTCTTGGTCATTTATCCCCCTGGCAGCACTTCCTACATTTCCCATGAACACTGTGCTGTAATGCTGCTCGATGACGTTTCATATGCCCATTGGCTGCACGCAGTTTGCAGTGAAACCAGCACGAAAAAACATGGAAATGAACAGAGCGTCCATCAGAAAACACAAGGAAGAAGAACGAATGGAGCCAGAGCAGGGAGCATAGACTGAAAGAGGAGGGAGTTAGCTATTAAAGAAAAAAATTAAGATTAAACTAAATGCGGCGGTGGTCGGGACAGATTTCTGGGGGCGAAAAGAGGAAAGAGGCAGGGGATGAGGATATCAACAGAGAAACAAAGAAAAGAAAATTTAATGCCAAATGGCTGACGGGTCATGAATGGCTTGTGTTTGATCACAAGAATGTCGTAATGGTTTGTCAGGATTGCCGCATGTAAGTTACGCGAAAGAAAAAAACAAAACAAGCAAATTCGTGATGGGAACTAATAATTTTAAATTTGAGTCAGTGTATATTTTGTTGTATGCATTGTACTTTATATGTGTTTCTCATGCCAACAATGTTAATAAAATGATCAAATGCATTCAGTGGCACTCATAATTTGTTATTTTTTACCACATTGGCTGGTGATCAAAGAAGTTAATTTAGAACCCTGGAGATAACTCGTAGAGATCTGCACCGCCAATAAATCATAATTTCTCGAAATATTGCGCCTTTTCTTGTGGTCCAAGTCCTTCCCTATATGCCTTTACATCTTGGATGCGTTTTTATGAGCTTTTCGGTTGTTTAGACATGGCTATATTCACTTAAAGTATCCAAAGCGCACATAGTCAGCTGAAAATGTCTTCACTCCAAAAAAGTTCTAACAAAAAGTTTCTCAGTGGTTTATAGTAGTATCAAATGTACTTAAAAACATATTAAAAGTTTACCAAAGTTTGACTCCAAGAAAGGCCCTGTTTTCGAAATGGCAGCCGCCAGGTCCTTAAAATGACTATTACTCCTTTGTATTCCTCCTAGACCAGAAATATTGGTGCCTGATACATGTTTTGGCCATGTAATTTTCTAATTAGCATGATAGATAAGTGATTACAAGTCCAATTATATAGTAAAGCAATTGGTTACAAGCATATTTATGGGAAAAATAAGTACAATTTCCCTTAAGTACAGGTACAAGTAAAACAATCAGAATATCATGGGAAAAGTTCTTTATTTATTTATTTATTTTGTAATTTAATTAAAAAAAGCAAACTTTTTTTATTTTCTAGATTCATTGCACACAAACTGAAATATTTAAAGAGTTTTTTGTTTGAGTTCTGATGGATTTACAGCTTCAGTATCTCAAAAATATTTTCTCAAAGATCAATAAAAAAAAAAAAAAAGATTTACTAAACAGAAATTTTCAAGATCTCCAAAGTAGGTTTAATTATGCACTCAATACTTGGTTAGGGCTCCTTTTGCAATTACTGGCTGTGGCACTGCAGGTTGCTTTGATGGGGCCTTCAGCTCCTCTGTATTGTTTTTTAGATGTTACTTATAATACCCCATAGATTCTTTGTGAGGTTCAGGTCAGGTGAGTTGGCTGGCCAATCGAGCACAGTAATATCATGGTCAGCAAATCACTTTAAAGTGGTTTTGGCACTGTGGGTAGGGGCTAAATTCCTGCTGCAAAATTAAATCAGCATCTCCATTAAACTTGTCAGCAGATGGAAGCATAAAGTGCTACAAAATCTACTGGTAGATGGCTGAATTGACTTTGGACTTGATAAAACACAATGAACCAACACCAGCAGACATCACGGCACTCAAATCATCACTGACTTCAGAAACTTCACATTGGACTTTGGATTCTGTGCCTCTCCAGTCTTCCTCCAGAATCCAGACCTTAATTTCCAAATGAAATGCAAAATTTACTTTCATCTGAAAAGAGGACTGTGGACCACTCTGCAACAGTCCAGTTCTTTTCCTCCTTATCCCAGGTGAAATGCTTCTGATGTTTTTTTCTAGTTCAGGAGTGGCTTGGTTTTAGGAATTTGACAGTTTAAGTCCTTGAAGATTTCTGAGCGTGCGACTCTTGATGCACTGACTCCGGCTTCAGTCCACTCCTTGTGATGGTCTCCCAAGTTCTCGAATCGGCTTTTCCTGACAATCTTCCCAAGGCTGAAGTCATTCCTGTTGCTTGTGCACCTTTTCCTACCACACTTTTTCTTTCCAGTCAACTTTCTATAAATATATTTTGATACAGCACTCTGTGAACAGCCAGCTCTTTCAGCAATGACCTTCTGTGGCTTACCTTCCTTGTAGAGGGTGTTGATGATTGTCTTCTGGACAACTGTCAAGTCAGTAGTCTTTCCCGTAATTGTGGTTGCATGTTCTGAACTAGCCCATGAGGTACCCAGTATTTATACTCATAATTAATAAAACTATCAAGCTCAAAATGGAATATTCAAATTCTTTTGAGAAACTGAATTTTTTATTTTCCTAAGCTGTAAGTTGTAACAAACAGAATTAAAACAAAAAACTCTTGAATTATTTCTGTCTGTTTGTGTGCAATTAATCTAAAATATACAAACGTTTATTTTTTTAAATTAAATTACAAAAAACAAAGAACATTTCTTTTTTTAAGTAGTCAAGGATGAATTTTGTTTGAGCAAAATCGTATACACTGTGCTGTCAACATTTCAATGAGTCTAGCAATATTAAATGTCAGTATTCTCTTCCACCATCTTCTGAATTGCTGAAAATTGTGAATTTAGTTTTGTTGGGTTTAGTATAATGCCACCTTTATACTCAAAAACATCTATAGAGAATGCATTACATATGTATTATCTTATTCAAATTGAAATAAGTGATTTTAGAGGTTTCACACACAGGCCTCTGTTCGGGCTAATTCAGGGTTGTTTATGTTCAAAGTTATCATCAAAGTTATACAACTCCAATTTAAGTTACTTTTGGGTGCAATAACTTTTACATTGAATGTAAAGTCTGTGTTTTAGCTAAATTGTTTACATCTCTGTTTCACCCCAAACAATGATAAAACCTTACAGTATTCTTACAAAATCATGTATTCCATAAGTATGTAATCATGTCAGTGCAATTTAGACAAGTCCCATGGATTCATAGACCCAGAAATCATGGGGTTAGACACCAAAATTACTTGACTAAGTCAAATAATGAAGGAGTTAGGATATTTTAAGGGCTCCCTGCCCATCTTGGACACCATCTTGAAAATTACACCTTTCTAGTAGTCAAACTTTGGTAAACTTTTAGTATGTTATTAAGGACACCTAATACTACAAAAAACAGCTGAGAAACCTTTTGTTAGAATTTTTTTAGGGTTAGGTGTTTTTTGTTTCATATATGCAGCCACCTACCAAGTTTGGGTTGAAAATTGGTCTCGATTTGAACCCAGCGGGGCTGGGTTGGAAACGCAGACGTGAAGGAGAGCATAAACGTCACGTTAAGATCGTACGTCTCCAGTGCAAGCAGCCACCATTTTCTCAGCGTGAAAGAAGCGAGAAGCGAGTGAAAGACATAATGGTAAGTAAATATTCAAAATTTAAAGTTATCGTTTATTGTTTACCCAGTTGTATGAAAGGCGGAAGGTTTTATGAAAGGCAGAAACAAAGGAGCTTAACGTTATATATAAAAAAAATACACACGGTTTTCGCTTCAGACACGGAGGTCTTAACGTCCTCCTTTAATGTTACTGAACAGAAGAGGTACTTTTAATATAACATCCGTGAATGTCTTTTGTCATATTTACATAAGATTTTACATTATCTGCACTTTTTGAGGTGTTAATAGATGGTTATGGTTATGGTTACACTCATGTTCATTTGTTATATAAGCTTCGCCTATAGGTCTTAGAGCTCACTCCACAAAGGGGGTCGCCTCCTCTAGTGCTTTAGCAAGGGGTGCCCCCTTACAACAGGTTTTTGATGCGGCGGGTTGGTCCTCTCCGCACACATTAATAAGATTTTATAGTTTGGATGTCCATGCAACTCTGGGCTCTTATGTCCTTGAGTAAACATCACAAGCTAATGTCTGAGGCCTTCTTGTGGTTTGGTAGCACACCTGCAAAACTTTAGGGGTCCAGACATTTTTCAATCACATCGGCGTGGGTATTCTCGTTCTCAATGTGCTGAGCAGCGCATCATCAACTGAAGCTTTCGAAAGGGAACATTCCCGTTTTAACTGTAACCTTGTTTCCCGAGAAAGCTTCAGTCGATGCTGTGCTGCATTGCCGTGCTGAATATGTCCCAGGACTTCTCTTCAGACAATATGTCCTGTTGATGCACCTGTGGCTTATCTGTTTATAGCCCTGTGTTCCGGGCGCACCCCGATGATGTCATCAACCAAGGCTATATTACTGCCTGGTCAATTCTATCGAAGTGTTACACACATTATTCACAGCTGGTAATGAATAAGACGTTTTCCAATGCGCTGAGCAGTGCAGCATCGACTGAAGCTTTCGAAAGAGAACTGAATAGAGCTTTCAGCATGGGAGCGTGGTCACATTAGAAGATAATGAAGGGAGATGTGAAAAACAGACATCGCATTGTTTTCATATGGATTACTTTATCACAGAATATCTGTTTTCGGCAGAACTTGCTTGGTTTAAAAGTAGACATGTCCGGCTTTCTATAGATATCTCTCTCATGTCTCTTCGTTGAGTATTCACGGAGTTACAGTTCATGTTAATGATGTGTTTGTAAATGAAGATCAGTGCAGACAAAGGCTGCAGACAGCACACCTTGGTTTTTTTATCTTTATTTTATAAGTGCACAAAATTTTGTTGTTATAATGTCTGTAAACAAAAAAGTAGACCCTTTACAGATTCAATTGATGTATTGCTCTTATCTGTACGATCAAAACTGAAAGTGTAATTTAAGTTCTTTTCGGGGTTATCAGGAGAAAATGACTCATAACGCGTATACAATAGAGATTGAGGTGATTGAAAACTCTTTTAAAATCTCTAGAACATAACCTTGGAACACTTGTCACTTGAATGCTAGTTTCATGGGAAAATTAGCTGTACATCTGCATCTGTGTCTGAATTGCTCAGTGGATCAACAAATTCAGGCCTGGAAACGTCTGGGTACAGGCTTTGAACTTGGGGTCTGAAATGTGAGGTGCTTGTTTGTTTACTGTAGCCTCCTGCTCTTCAAAACTTCTGAGCTCTTCACTACCATTCTCAATCGACCTGTTAGCAGATCAATAGCCTTTTGTAGCTTTTAAATTTCCCTGTCATGGGATTCTTTCAATACTTTCTTTTGTTGCTTGTCCATGATTCCCCTCAAATGTCTGCTTTTCAAACTTAGAACATGCACAGCTTAATCTGAAGGTTTCTTATTCATGGTTTCTTTGAAAACTTTCAGAAGTTCAAACAACTGTCCAAGCTTCCCCATAACTTTTATCTACCTCGAGCCACTTTGATGGCTTCTCTTCATGTTTCTGAATGTTCAAACTCTTTTCTAGATGTTCTAAACATTTCATTAGCACGTTACACTTTATAATAATCAGATCCCTCCACCTCCAGACTTACAGTGTTCAATACACAGAGAGAGATGAGCTCAAGTCGCAGTCAACATCACTGGATGAACATCAAGGCCGATGATCAATTGCACTTCAAGAATACAAAATTCAAATTTCTTTCAGTGCTTGAATACTGTAACATTCCAATGAGGTTCACAGGTTCTCTGCCTCTAAACAACAGCAACATGCCTATGTGTTGATAGGATTCATGTTCAAATGAGGATCACAGGTTCCATGCCTCTTAAAAACAGCAACATGCCGATGGGGTTACTATTCAGAGGAAGTTCTCTGCCTCTGGAAAACATCAAAGTGAAAATGAAGCAGGTTTAATTCTGTTTGTGATGCCAATAATGTTAAATCATGAATGAGGTGACATCAAGAACGCTGTTCATGGAATGAAGAGACAGGGATTCCAGGGTGGAGATAAAGAGTCTTTTATTAATTCCACTTTCTAGTCGAGTGTCAAAGGAGAAGTGGCCCATGAGAAGAGAGGAAGTGGTCTAGAAAACAGAAATCACTACTACATATCTCCCTCTCTGTTTGCTCAAGAATTAGCATAACTCCCAGTTCATGGCTGCACCATGTACTTATTGATCAGTTCTTTACAGAAACATAGGAGGTAGTTCAATCTTGCATATAAAACTATGATGACATGTTACACAGTATGAGAAGAATAAAGACTGAAAAGTATATATGACATTAACAATATGCCAATACATAATACAGTGCAATACAAAACAAAAAAAGATCATAACTGTTAAACAACGCTATACTATCTAGACTGCTGAAAGCAACAACTTCAAATATGAGGGATTTTGGGTACATAAATGCGGTCAACTGGCAATCCTAAAGATTACTTAGTCTGGGCTAATGTAGTGAACAGACTACATCTTATTTCAGTCAAAGCATTGTCTTAAATATGTGCAGACATAGGCTATTTGTTCATTATGAGACAGAAGGATACATAACTTAAAGGTGCTATGTGTAATATTTAGCAGGATCTATTGACAGAAATGCAATATAATATACATAACTATGTTTTCAGAGGTGTATAAAGACACATAATAAACCGTTATGTTTATTATTACCTTAGAATGAGTATTTTCTATGTAAATACACTGTGGGTCCCCTTGAAAGTCACCACCATGTTTCTACAGTAGGCTTAAACAGTGTTGCCAACTAAATTTTATGGGGAAGTTGCTAAAGGAAGGTCGATGTGTTGCTATAAGTTGCTAAATGATGTTGTGATGTCATTGCCGGATGACATCTTTAGGCTATGTAATCAGGATGTAAAATTGTGTTACTATATCAAATCTCATTTTATGTTAATTTAGATTTATTAATATAAATAATATAAATACACAATTTAATATTAAAATAGAAATAACAAATTTTAAACACAACATTGGATTATTGTACACTTACACATTTTTTGAACGATTACAATTAGTTTTTATTACCTAGTAAACTAGTAAAACTACACATTCTGAACAAGTCTAGTTTTAAACAGTGTATTAGTACTTAGTATGCTACACAGTCTGTACAAATAGGGCACAATCTACTATGTTAGTTCACAGGTTTTTTTATTTATTTATTTTTTTTATTTATTTATTTATTTATTTATTTATTTATTTGTTTGTTTGTTTGTTTGTTTGTTTGTTTGTTTATTTATTTATTTATATATTTATTTATATATTTATTTATTTTTTACCTGCATTTTAAATTACACATTATATTTTGTGTTTTCAGGTTACAGGCTTACAACAGATAATGGATAAATGATAACAGATAATGTCCTGGAAAATTACCTTTTCCATTTTTCCAGATACTTTTCTTACAGTGTACTAACTAATCATCAATCACTGGTACAAGCTACTAACATGGTGTATCATAAATTAACAATTATTAAACTATTATTATAATCATCAAATTGAACAATTCCAAATACCAATAACTTAATTAATGTGATGTATGTACTGCTAGGCATCTTTGGTTTCTTCTTTTTATGAGATTTAGATGGAAAATTTGTGCCTTTTTATTGTTTGAGTCACTTATCAAAAGTTGCTAAAAGTATCCAAATAAAAATTAAAAATAGCTAAATTTGTTGCTATGTGGTTTGGAAGAAAAATTTGCTAGGGTAGTCAGAATTGCTTAGTTGGCAACACTGGAAACAGACAAATTGCTCTACAAACCGTGTTTCGTCGCAATGTTGTCCTAGCGAGAGAGAAAAAACAAACACTGATACTATGAACAAGTAACAATAATATTTGTAATAACATAGGTTTATTGACTAAGTAAATATGATCCCTTAATTTACGTTTGTATAAAAACCTCTGCTGTCTCAGATGACAAAATAAACCCCATTCACACAACCAGCGACACACAGCGACAGAGCAACATGAGCCCATTCATTTTCAATGGAGAGCTGGCGACTTGCGTCGACACGGGCGACAGTGACCATTGGCGAATGAATGTGAGCATCAAACGATGCTAGTCAAGCGATAAAAGTTCAGAATTCTTCAACTTTATGCAAATAAGCAGCGATTTATGCGAGCGAAAACCAATGAGAGTGAAGTCCGTGGAGAGCACATGATTCATCTGCTGTAGTGAAGTGTTACAGGGTAACTAGGCAACCTGTAGTGGGAACGCCCAGTAGCGGCCTCAATTGCCAGCCACAAGTGACAAGAAGTGAAAAAGTCACTGGTGGTGTGAATTGGTAGTCCTGTATTCCCAACGTAGATTCTTGTATACTCTAGGCAATTTGCAACTTCAACTCTAGATGCTGCTAAAATTTTAACACTTCAACTTTACTTCAAATTTAAATCCATGCACTTGTAAGAAAAAATAGACATATGCAAAACAAATGTAACATTTTGTATAAAATTAAAAGTTCTTTGAAATTATTAAAAGTTCTTTGAATCTGTGTATATGTAGCCCACAATAATTACATTTTTATTTTTGACTTTCAGTTTGTATCATTTGATATCACAATTATGAGCAATTATTTTAAATTGCTTCATTATGGATGAGTTTAATCCAAACATTAAGATGTAGACTGAATACAAAACTAACAATAAAAATTAAACATTACTCACGTGTGCAGGTATGAAAGTGAAAGTGATGTGACATACAGCCAAGTATGGTGACCCATACTCAGAATTGGTGCTCTGCATTTGACCCATCCATGTGCACACACAGCAGTAAACACACACACACACACACACCGTGAACACACACCCGAAGCAGTGTGCAAACATTTATGCCATGACTTCCCCCTGTATGTTTCTATTAATACTGCATTATTTCTGAGCCTTTTCCACCTGTAAGCTTTTGATTTGTTCAGCAGCATAAAATCTCACTAAAATGACCACCACCCATATGGATTTATTACAGTACTAAATGGAGAACCTTCTGAAAATTCCTCATCTGAAGGTGACGTTTTATCGATTTGTTAAGCAGCTATTTGAAGTTGTAGTAGCTGTAAGTTTGGCATTTCATATTTCTTAATTGTGGTTTAGCAATATCTCTGTAAAATTACCACCACACATATAGATTTCTTACAGTACTAAATGGAGATCCTGCTGAGAATTCCTCATCTAACGGTGACCTTTTCTTGTTCTGTTGATTCCACAGGATCCTCCTGAGCTTTAGTCAAGGATGTTAACCACCCACCAAAACTACCAATGTAGTTCACACCAGCTCTCCAGCTGAGCAAATGCTCTTTCTCCAGACTGTAAAGAGGAACCAGCAGAGAACAAAGGTGTCGAGTAGAACAAGTTTGAAATAGTTACTATACTGTATTTCAGTTACTGTGAGTACAAAGTAGACTGTAACAAAGATTATGTTCCTGTGATCATTTTGGTTACTGATTTTAAACTACTTGACGCAGACATTTTAAAACAATATTTGTTTGAAATATGATACATTTAAAACAATTTACATGTTTGTTTGTGTTAGTGTGACTGCGACAAAAGGCCATTTACTCACCTCAGTTCACAGTTTGAGTCTCGTAGCACATCAATGATCTGCTGTTTTGAGTCTCCCATTTTATTGTTACTCAGATCAAGCTCTTTTAAAAATAGTAGAAGATTTGTTTTAACCAAAGTCTGAGCCAAACAAGCAACATCTGTAATGCCACAGTCATTTAGGCTAGAAAGACAGACAGGGGAAAAAAATTAAAAAATTACTTTCACCCATAGGGCACAGTTATCAGTGCATTTGCACTGTTGCTTCGGGAATGCATGTGTCACTCCCAGACAGTCAGTGAACCGCTGTGAGTGAAGGAGACAGACTGAATAAAAATGCAGTTCATTTTCTGACAGTAGATGGTGCTCACTGAACAGCATTTTCCCCGAAAACCCCCATAAACAAAATAGACTGCACTTTCTGTTTCTTCACAGAGAAGAAAGGAAGTCAAACTATATTTACGGTTTTCAAATGGCCATTCAGCTTTTTAGTATTCTCTATGATTTTTATTGAACAACACTAAATACAAACAGTTATTTTTTCATTTATCACTTGCCATATGTTTGGTACCTTTCAGGTGATTATTTTACACCCTGCTTCCATCAAACCACAAAACACAACAGGGATTTTCCACAAATATAATGTGAAGTCAGACTCTTTGTGATATATTGAGTAGAAGCGTTTTAGTTCAATTGCAATGTGGAAATGTTTTTATGCATTTTCTTGCTTGTATGTGAGTGTCACCGACCTCAATCTCTCCAGTTCACAGTGTGAATTATTCAGTAAGTCACACAGGATCTGCACTCCTTTGTTTTCTATTTTATTTCCACTCAGGTCCAGTTCTCTCAGGTGTGATGGGTTTAATTTCAGAGCTGATGTCAGGATGAGACACTGTTTCTCTGTAATACTGCATCCACACAGACTGAAGACAAGAGAAAAGACAATGAATCAGATCCATGTAAGTTTTATGTGTGAGTTAAATATATATTGACTAAATGTCATATACTGTAGCACACTAATACACCAACAAAACATGAAAACATAGTTATAGAACCATATAAAACTATTTTTATTCCCTTTTTTTCCCTTTTTTTCTATTTTCATAAACCTATTCCTAGCTATAGGATTAGCACTATATCAGTAGCACTTTATTTTACACTCCTGTTCCTCATATACATAGAGTACCATTACAATAACAAAGTAATAATTAGGTACTAACCCTGAACCTCCCCCAAAACCTAACCCTACCCCATGTAGTTACCTTATATTACAGTACTTTCTTAGGTAATTACACTGAAAGTACATGTAAGTTCATGTACTGTAAAATAAAGGGCGACCATTCTTTCATATCATTCCATTCAACTCCCACACATGTAGTGGAATGAAAATAAAGCTCGACTTGACTCGATTATTTATATAACGTATGTATGTATATATATATATATGTATATATATATATATATATATATATATATATGTATATATATATATATATATATATATATATGTGTATATATATATATATATATATATGTGTATATATATATATATACATATATATATATATATATATATACACATATATATATATATATATATATATATATATATATATATATACACACATCACACATATATATATATATATATATATATATATATATATATATATATATATATATATACACACACATATATATATATATATATATATATATATATATATATATATATATATATATATACACATACGTTATATAAATAATATTGTATTTCGGATTTGGGTTTAGGACAGCTTTGATTAAAGGATTTGATCCACTTCAAACGTTGACTACTGTATACACACACACACACACACACAAAGAAAACAAGCAGTTACAATATAAATATTTAGAATATATAAAGAAAGTGTTTTTTTTTTTTTTTTTATGAAAAACAAGTAGCCTGGATAGAAAACGAACAGAGAGCAGGTAAATGGTCAAGAGTTATCTTTATTTAAATGCAAACATGTAAACAAATATGTACAGAATTATGTGAAGTTACATATTTACATTATTTTTACAGTTACATTGTGTGACATAGGTAAGTAGTAGTTTTCAGATGTGAATGGGTGGGGGGGGGGGGGGTGGTATTTTCTTGACGTCATCAAACCAAAGTCACAGTAAGCGTATAGACTATAGAGTGGTGTATCATTCCTGACTCCTGATATGAATCAGTCTTTGAAAGACCCATTATAATAGACAATTCAGTGACAAATTATTTAACACAGACACTTGAATTTATTCCTGAAAGAATCTGAATCTTAGACGAATAGATTGAATAAAAGGCTTCTTTATTAACACAGTGACTTACCGACACCTAGTGGAGATATTAATTTCATAAGTATCATAAAGTAGGCCTATCATTTCATTTTGTCATTACATATTTCTGTGTTAAAAATGTTGTATTAAACATTAATCTCATTTCATTATACAGTTGTAATTGCTATGTAAAGACATGTACAGTCGCCTGATCAGCATTAAACTGTAAACAGGCCTAATACATCTAAAATCAACTTCAGATGCAGCTTTCTCTGAAGGCTTAATTAATACTGATTTAATTATTACATGTATTTCAATTTAACATGATCATTTAAGAATTTAACATTAAGCATGACATAAATACAAACCCGATTCCCAAAAATTTGGGACGCTGTACAAATTGTGAGTAAAAAAGGAATGGAATAATTTACAAATCTGATAAACTTATATTTTATTCACAGTAGAATATAGATAATATATCAAATGTTGAAAGTGAGACATTTTGAAATGTCATGCCCAATATTGGCTCATTTTGGTTTCATGAGAGCTACACATTCCAAAAAAGTTGGGACAGGTAGCAATAAGAGGCCGGAAAAGTTAAATGGAACAATTTGCAACTTATTAGGTCAATTGGCAACATGATTGGTTATAAAAAGACCCTCTCATGTGTCTCTCAGAAGTCAAGATGGGCCGAGGATCACCAATTCCCCCGATGCTGCAGTGAAAAATAGTGGAGCAATATCAGAAAGGAGTTTCTCAGAGAAAAATTGCAAAGAGTTTGAAGTTATCATCATCTACAGTGCATAATATCATCCAAAGATTCAAAGAATCTGGAACAATCTCTGTGCGTAAGGGTCAAGGCCGGAAAACCATACTGGATGCCATGATCTTCTGGCTCTTAGACGGCACTGCATCACATACAGGAATGCTACTGTAATGTAAATCACAACATGGGCTCAGGAATACTTCCAGAAAACTTTGTCGGTGAACACAATCCACCGTGCCATTCGCCGCTGCCGGTTAAAGGTCTATTGGTCAAAAAGAAGCCATATCTAAACATGATCCAGAAGTGCAGGCATTTTCTCTGAGCCAAGGCTCATTTAAAATGGACTGTGGCAAAGTGGAAAACTGTTCTGTGGTCAGACAAATCGAAATTTGAAGTTCTTTTTGGAAAACTGGGATGCCATGTCATCCGGACTAAAGAGGACAAGGACAAGCCAAGTTGTTATCAGCGCTCAGTTCAGAAGCCTGCATCTCTGATGGTATGGGGCTGCATAAGTGCGTGTGGCATGGGCAGCTTGCACATCTGGAAAGGCACCATCAATGCTGAAAGGTTTATCCAAGTTCTAGAACAACATATGCTTCCATCCAGACGTCGTCTCTTTCAGGGAAGACCTTGCATTTTCCAACATGACAATGCCAGACCACATACTGCATCAACTACAACATCATGGCTGCGTAGAAGGAGGATCCGGGTACTGAAAGGTCCAGCCTGCAGTCCAGATCTTTTTTGTCACATCATAAAGAGGAAGACCTAATTGAGCAACTAAAAGCCTGTACTAGACAAGAATGGGACAACATTCCTATTCCTAAACTTGTCCAACTTGTCTTCAGTCCCCAGACATTTGCAGACTGTTATAAAAAGAAGAGGGAATGCCTCACAGTGGTAAACATGGCCTTGTCCCAACTTTTTTTGAGATGTGTTTTTGAGTGTTGATGCCATGAAATTTAAAATCAACTTATTTTTCCCTTAAATTGATACATTTCCTCAGTTTAAACATTTGATATGTCATCTATGTTGTATTCTGAAGAAAAATGTAGAAATTTGAAACTTCCACATCATTGCATTCTGTTTTTATTCACAATGTCACAATTTTTTTGGAATCGGGTTTTATATTTAGGCCTAATATATGACATTCTGTTTAAATGGTTAATAAAAATGATTTGTGATAGAAAATGACACTGATAGAATAATTTCTGGTGAGTGCAGATTTGAAGTAAATTAATTTCATTTTTCAGATTTTAAAATGAAATAAAAAAAGATGGGGATGAAACCCTGATTTTTATGCTGATTCTTTACAAAAACGACAGTCTTCTTTATGTGAGAATTAAGAATAAAAGAATAAGAATAAGAATTTGGAAGAATAAAAATCATTAAAGCACAAAGATCTGCATTTATCTTAAAGTAATTAGTTATTTTCCTACATAGCTGCTAAATATAATTTTTCACTTGCTGCCTTTCCAACCTAAGGAAATAGGCAGCAGAATTCTGCTCACTTGTTGCCAATTCAGACGAGATCTGATAAAGTCATGGATTTACAGTAGGCCTACTAAGTGTATAGTTACTTCAACCCTGATACTACATCAATAATTTGATAACTGAAGAACGGCACACAGCAGTAGATAAGCTGATGCTAGGTTTAGACATAACACAAGTAATAAATTAATTTGTTTTATTTGTACAGATTGCAATGTAACTGTAAAATAATGTAAATATTTAACTTCGTATTTCTGTGCATACAGTATTTGTTTACATGTGCACTAGAACTGTTTGTAAGTGTGTATTGCTACTAGATCTTAAATTTCAAAGTGCATCTGTGCAATAAAGGTCTTCTATTCTATAAATTCAGTATAATGAAAGGGTGTAATATATTTAACTGATACAGTACTTGTCAGGTAGAATACTATTACAAACATTATACAGTATGTCAGCCATTGCCTTTTTAATTACATTGTTACATTTAAAATTGTTATATTGCAAAGCTAAATATATATTACATGCAGTACAAGCATCTTCAAGAAACATCTAAAAACACATCTCTTTCATCTTTGACCCTCGAACTCTAGCACTGTCTATTATAATTATATTTTATCTATTTTTTTTAATTTATTCTAACTGCTAGTTATATATATATAGATAGATAGATATAGATAGATAGATAGATAGTATTTAATAATTAATGATCTACTTAAAATGCCCCACATACCAAAACAAGTGGTTAGCGTGATTTCAAAGGACATTTAAACCATCTCAGATTTTTATTATAGCGTGTTGTATTGTTATTGGACATACTGTAACTATACTGCGCTCTGCTTTAATACTGGGTTTTGTAATAGGCATAAAACATAAATATTTGACTGAAACTTGTCAATTAAAATCTGTTTGCATGAACTTCAACTCTGAAATATTTTAAATGTTGCCCCGCCTTTTACTTCTCAAACCTCATATTTTCTATGATATAGTGCTGAGAAAACACGGAGGACCTTTGTGCTTCGTGAGTTACCCATCGTGTGTTGATAGAGTTGTGTACCACAGATTGCTTTGCCGATTGAGAAACGTGATTGGTAAACGGTTTGCCAGAATATACCCTGACCCCGCTCAGCGACCTACTCCTTTGAAACTATCCACTGCGCATGCGCAAAGCAAGCAGGACGGCACCGTGGGAAATAGTTAGACCTACTACAACAAATAAAGAAAAATTGAGACAACGTAAATTTGATCCGTTATTTCGTTTTGGTTTCCTTGTTTATTATATTTCCCGTTTCGAACTGAAAGCAATTAAACAAACGTCAGTTTTTCATATTTGGTTCATACAGAAAAACAGAAAAAACAAAATATTGATTCGTTATTTCGTTTTTGGTTTGCCAGATTAAATGGAATAATTTAATGATATGATAATCAGGGTATCTTTCGTCCATTCCAAATCAGTTTTAAATTAAAAAACAGAAAACAAAAGACTCAAGAGGATTCAAGTGAGAGAACATGAATTCAGTAACGGGAAATGGAAGAATGGCTCGTTTATTCGTTATTCCATCTAGGTTAACAAACGGAAAATGAGTTTTTGATTTGATTTCTCATTTTGTCGTTTGGGGTTTAAAAAACGGTTTATGGCTTCAATATTTCATTCGCACTTGTGGGCGGAGCTGAAGCGCTCCTTTCATCTGATTGGTCGAATCGCTCCGCCTTCAACTCGGTCTTACATTCTTTCTTGGATGGCCAGTGTCCTGCAAAGTTTAGATACCCCAAATAAACACACCTAAGCTAAGCAAGGTCTTCAGGATCAGTAGCAATGTCCAAGCAAGTGTGTTGAAACTGAACTCTGCAGAACATGGTTCTCCCGGTTCAGGACTGGGTTTTAAATCTATAAATGAATTTGTACAGTTGGGTGTCTGCATGCAGAGGTGTACTTCAGTAAGTACAATGTAAACTGTAATCTATAAAGACAAATCTTCAGATAAGCATTAAGGCCACTGCCTTGAGGTCTCCATCCATTGGTCAAAACAGACCTCGCACCCCACCACACTCCTGCTAGCTGTCAACATTAATTGCGGCTGGTGCCAAATAAAAATTATTATGTATCCCTTGTGCATTGTTCAAATTCACTACCCTTTCGTTATGTTCGGGATGAAAACATTCACTCAATTAAACTGCTATAAGCATTAGATAATTTTTTTTCCCCCTAATTTATTGTTGGTGGATGTTTTTTTTCACTGACTTCCATTATAATTACATTTTTGATTGCAAAGCCATGAAACATAATCATGCATTCTTGATTGTTTGTGGTTTTCCCTGTTGGGAAGAGGTAAAATTTGTTATTTTTTACAGTTGATCACTAGGTGGGACCATTAACCCTTAAGATAGGCCTGTGCAAAAAAAAGCTTAGTTTCTGACTTGTATATAGAGTTATGTGGAGTATAACAGCAAATTATATTGTGTGTATGTGTGTAGGAGAGAGAGAGAGAGAGAGAGAGAGAGAGAGAGAGAGACACTTTTGCGCACTTCCCTTGATGTATTTGAGAAAATCTAAATGTACACCTCAGCTCTCAGAACTACATGGAGTAAACAAAAGTGTATTTATGCACCTGCTGCCTTTTAATGGTGGTGATAAGTATAGACTAAACAAAAACAAAGTACATGGATTTAAACACTTGCATGCCATCCTTTTGGTCATTTGATGGTGAGAAGAGCAGCAAGCAATACGAGAAAGGGCTTGACTTGAACCAGAGTTTTAGAAATGATTATGCAGCTTGACCCCTCCAGCGAGTTGCTGCTTATTTGAAGTTGGTATTGCATTTTGGTCCATAATCAATTATGTTCAAAGTAGTTTTTTTTATAAGATTTAAAGGTTTTAAACTGGCTTCACCATCAAGAAAAGACAAGCATTTCACACATAGGCCCTCCGTTCTTTTCACCATCAAAAGTCAGCAGGTGCATAAACACACTTCTTTTTTTTATTGTTTAGTCCATGTAGTTCTGAGAGCATGAGGTGCATATTTGGATTTTTTCAGATACATCAAGGTAAGTAAACAAAGGTCTCTCTCTCTCTCTCTCTCTCTCAAACACACACACACACACACACACACACACACACTATAATTTGCTGTTAAACTCCATATAACTCTATATACAGGCCAGAAACTAAGCCTTTTTTTGCACAGGCCTAAAGGGTTAATGGTCCCACCTAGTGATCAACTGTAAAAATAACAAATGTTACCTCTTTCCAACAGGGAAAACCACCAACAATCAAGAGTGCATGATTATATGGTGTCATGGCTTTGCAATCAAAAAATGTCGTTATAATGGAAGTCAATGGGGCATTGACAACAAACAAAGGGGGTATTATGTAACAGCAAGTCATTTGTGCAAGTACATTTGACTTGCAGTTTTCCAAAACGTAATCATTTTTATTTGGTACCAGCTGCAGTAGTTAATGTTGTTTTATATTATACAGCTATCATTGAGCTAAGGTATACCCCCCTACCACCCCATCTATCATTGAAGAACCTGTGTTACACAGATATGGCATATTCATGGTAATGTTTTTATCTGTCATTTAAACTTACGTAAATAGAATTCCTGTCTCCCCCTCTAGTGGACATTAAGTGGAAGACCTTCATTGCTCAGATAATGAAAGTCACTAGGATTTATTGAGAAGGAAAAAGTCTGACCATTTACAGCAACGAGTCAAACGAGTCTGAAGATCTGAGTTGAATTTGGTGAAACACTAAAATTTTAGTCATTGTCAATTACTCTCATAATAAATGATAATAATGTTCAAATATATGTTGGCTTTCTCAAGGCCAACAAAGAAGACTAAAAGAAAACCACCATTCAATTTAGTATGTAATAAAACTAATATTACAAATTTATTTCATAAATTGAACTATATAAATTTTCCCAATTAATTATTAATGTCACACACACACCTACCTAGTGCCTTTTGACTTAAAAGACGAGAGTGGTAAATGTTACAGACATATTATCATGGAACTGTTCAGTCTATTATTGATTTTTATTTCCGATTCACTTTTATCCAATGAGACAAAACTATTTGCACTGTATTTACAGTGGGGCAATATTCATACAATACTATAACCTAGAAATAATTTAAAGGGGTGACTTGCAAGTCACAGCAGCACGAATTATGTGCGCAGCAACATCTGACTCAAATATTATTTTAATTATAGTGAGCGGTGGACGGAAGATACCCTAAATCAGGGTATCTTCCGTCCATTCCAAATCCGTTTCAAATTAAAAAACAGAAAACGAAAGACTCAAGAGGATTCAAGTGAGAGAACATGAATTCAATAACGAGAAATGGAAAAATTACTCGTTTATTCGTTA
This sequence comes from Carassius auratus, assembly GCF_003368295.1. Lineage (NCBI taxonomy): Eukaryota > Metazoa > Chordata > Actinopteri > Cypriniformes > Cyprinidae > Carassius > Carassius auratus. The sequence goes on from NW_020528767.1 coordinate 192,313, forward strand.
TTCCATCTAGGTTAACAAACGGAAAACGAGTTTTTGACTTGATTTCTCATTTTGTCGTTTGGGGTTTAAAAAACGGTTTATGGCTTCAATATTTCATTCGCACTTGTGGGCGGAGCTGAAACACTCCTTTCATGTGATTGGTCGAATCGCTCCGCCTTCAACACTGTCTCCTCAGTCTTTCAGAATAAGAGTCTTATAAGAGTAGTGTCTGAAACCACCGCTCACTATAATTAAAATAATATTTGAGTCAGATGTTGCTGCGCACATAATTCGTGCTGCTGTGACTTGCAAGTCACCCCCAATTATTTCTAGGTTATAGTATTGTATGAATATTGTCCCACTGTAAATACAGTGCAAATAGTTCTGTCTCCTTGGATAAAAGTGAAGTGGAAATAAAAATCAAAAATAGACTGAACAGTTCCATGTTAATATGTCTGTAACATTTACCACTCTCATCTTTTAAGTCAAAAGGCACTAGGTAGGTGTGTGTGTGACATTAAAAATTAATTGGGAAAATTAATATAGTTACATTTATTAAATAAATTAGTAGCCTAATATTAGTTTTATTACATACTAAATTGAATGATGTTTTTCTTTTAGTCTTCTTTGTTGGCCTTGAGAAAGCCAACATATATTTGAACATTATTATCATTTATTATGAGAGTAATTGACAACGACTAAAATTTTAATGTTTCACCAAATTTCCTTCTCAAAAAATCTTAGTGACTTTCATTATCTGAGCAATTAAGATCTTACACTTAATGTCCACTAGAGGGGGAGACAGGATTTCTATTTACGTAAAATGGCAAATAAATACATGAATTTCATGTGTACTACCATGAATATGCCATATCTGTGTACAAGAATAAACTTCACACTTCAAGTTGTACTTAAAACTTCCCATTCTGGCTTTTTCAACGTACCTCCAAATTTATTTTAAGAATTATTTTTTATTGACACTGGTTTATGCATTTAATGTTTGTCCATCTGGAACTTTTATTTTTCATGAGGTGTACATTTTAAGATGTACTCGGTGTTGATAAATCACATGTAATCTATAAAGACAAAATCTTCAGATCAGCATTTAGGCCACTGCCTTGAGGTCTCCATCCATTGGTCAAAACAGACCTTGCACCCCACCACACTCCTGCTAGCTGTCAACATTAACTGCGGCTGGTGCCAAATAAAAATTATTATGTATCCCTTGTGCATTGTTCAAATTCACTACCCTTTCATTATGTTCGGGATGAAAACATCCACTGAATTAAACTGCTAGAAGCATTAGATTAAATCCCCCCCCCCCCCCTAATTTATTGTTGGTGGCTGTTTTTTTCACTGACTTCCATTATAATGACATTTTTGATTGCAAAGCCATGACACATAATCATGCATTCTTGATTGTTTGTGGTTTTCCCTGTTGGGAAGTTGTAAAATTTGTTAATATTTTACAGTTGATCACTAGGTGGGACCATAGATAGGCCTGTGCAAAAAAAGCTTAGTTTCTGACTTGTCAATCAATCAATCAATCAATCACCTTTATTTATATAGTGCTTTAAACAAAATGCATTGCGTCAAAGCACTGAACAACATTCATTTGGAAAACAGTGTCTCAATAATAATGCATAATAATGCAAAATTATAGTTAAAGGCAGTTCATCATTGAATTCAGTTATGTCATCTCTGTTCAGTTAAATAGTGTCTGTGCATTTATTTGCAATCAAGTCAATGATATCGCTGTAGATGAAGTGACCCCAACTAAGCAAGCCAGAGGCGACAGCGGCAAGGAACCGAAACTCCATCGGTGACAGAATGGAGAAAAAAACCTTGGGAGAAACCAGGCTCAGTTGGGGGTCAGTTCTCCTCTGACCAGACGAAACCAGTAGTTCAATTCCAGGCTGTAGCAAAGTCAGATTGTGCAGAAGAATCATCTGTTTCCTGTGGTCTTGTCCTGGTGGTCCTCTGAGACAAGGTCTTTACAGGGGATCTGTATCTGGGGCTCTAGTTGTCCTGGTCTCCGCTGTCTTCCAGGCATGTAGAGGTCCTTTCTAGGTGCTGATCCACCATCTGGTCTGGATACGTACTGGATCCGGGTGACTGCAGTGACCCTCTGATCTGGACACAGACTGGATTTGGTGGCCACGGTGACCTCGGAACAAAACTTGTATATGGAGTTATATGGAGTTCTGTTTTAATGGTCCCACCTAGTGATCAACTGTAAAAATAACACATTTTACCTCTTCCCAACAGGGAAAACCACAAAAAATCAAGAATGCATGATTATGTGTCATGGCTTTGCAATCAAAAAGGTAATTATAATGGAAGTCAATGGTGTAAAAACAGCCACCAACAATAAATTAGGGGGAAAAAAAATTAATCTAATGCTTATAGGAGTTTAATTCAGTGGATGTTTTAATCCCAAACATAACGAAAGGGTAGTGAATTTGAACAATGCACAAGGGATACATAATAATTTTTATTTGGCACCAGCCGCAGTTAATGTTGACAGCTAGCAGGAGTGTGGTGGGGTGCGAGGTCTGTTTTGACCAATGGATGGAGACCTCAAGGCAGTGGCCTAAATGCTGATCTGAAGATTTTGTCTTTATAGATACAGTTTACATTGTACTTACTGAAGTACACATCTGCATGCAGACACCCAACTGTACAAAGTAGCAGAGTTCAGTTCCAACACACTTACTTGGACATTGCTACTGATTCTGAAGACCTTGCTTAGCTTAGGTGTGTTTATTTGGGGTATCTAAACTTTGCAGGACACTGGCAATCCAAGAGGAGGACTGAGAGTCCTGACATTAGCACTTTACATTCAGTGCATGTGATTTATCAACACCGAGTACATCTTAAAATGTACAGCTCATGAAAAATAAAAGTTTTAGATGGACAAACATTAAATGCATAAACCAGTGTGAATAAAAAATAAATCTTAAAATAAATTTGCAGGTAGGTTGAAAAAGCCAGAATGGGAAGTTTTCAGTACAACTTGAAGTGTGAAGTTTATTCTTGTACACATATATGGCATATTCATGGTAGTACACATGAAATTCACGTATTTATTTGTCATTTAAACTTACATAAACAGAAATCCTGTCTCCCCCTCTAGTGGACATTAAGTGTAAGACTTTCATTGCTCAGATAATGAAAGTCACTAGGATTTTTTGAGAAGGACAAAGTCTGACCAGTTACAGCAACGAGTCAGACGAGTCTGAAGATCTGAGCTGAATTTGGTGAAACATTAAAATTTTAGTCGTTGTCAATTACTCTCATAATAAATGATAATAATGTTCAAATATATGTCTGCTTTCTCAAGGCCAACAAAGAAGACTAAAAGAATAATATCATTAAATTTAGTAATAAAACTTAAAGCAATTTAAAACGGATTTGGAATGGACGGAAGATACCCTGATTGGGGTCCCATCTGGTCATGATTTTCTATTTAAAAAGAAATAAAGAGAAATGAGAAACGGTTTGATTTTCGTTTTTTTAGTTTTGTTTACGAAATGTAAAAAAAAAAACGAAAATTTAGCTGGATTTTTCGTATTTTTGTTTATGGGTAAAAAATTTGATTATGCTTTAATAGGCTATTTGTTTGAGTGTGATGGCGGTGCTGAAACACCCCTTTCATCCCTTCTGTACTGCACCGACAAGCGGCAACCACGCTCGGATCCGGTCTGTTTTAGGCCACTCCTTATTTGTATATTTTATACATACATCCATTAGTGATGGAAAAAAATTATAATAATTGCCGCCCTTGTGGAAACAACACGAGACCGTGCTACCGGGACTGTCACGAGCGACTCGACGGTGTTTCGTGTCCCGCAGTAGCAGTGCGTGCCGTCAGCAGCTGAACAGTTCTGTGTTCAAATGCAATAAACTTAAGCTTGCCGCAAAGCACCGGAAAAAGTAACTATCATAAATGTGACTGGGGGAAATAGTAAGGAGATATTTGAATTATTTACTAATAAACTAGTGTTTTATGATTCTGTGTCGCAAAGAAGAATTGGCGATCCTCACTTGCCGTCTCCATTAGACGCGCCTTTAAAGAGAAGTGCACCTTTATGGATTATGATTATGATTATAATGAAACAGTTTTTGTTTTCGATTATTTGTTTTATTTCGTTAAGTATTCATTTAAAGCTTTCTATAGATTTATTTATCGTGTCTGTGAGGCATGTTTTCGCTGAGTGTCGGTTCATTTTTTTTCTCCTGTTAAAGATGACACGGTCATGTTGTCTTTCCCCATTCTACAAAATCACAACATTTGTTGATATTGTGACTGCACACAAATAAAAGCAGATCACAGCCACGAATGAACCTTAACCTTAATAAAAATGAAACTAAATATAATCACTTGATATTAAATATAAAACTGGGCTATTTTAATGCTAGTATAAGCTGTTTGATTGTCCGACGGTTACTGCCTCCTCCTTCCCGTGATCATGGAGTTTTATTGTTACACTCACCCATAGGCTTACTTCCGAAAAAGGTGGATAGACAACTGTGGTTTGTCCTGAAGGTCATACCTAACCCCACCTGTAATTAACTATGTTTTACATTACAGTTAAGTAGTCCTTTTTACAGCTCACTTTCTGTATGACAGCATTTTGTTAACCACAACAGGTAAATAACTTACATACAGCAGCATAATATCAATATCACATCAAATATAAAAAACCATCATATCAATTAAAATCTGAAAATATTTAGACAATAAAACCTTAGAGAGCACGACACAGCACTTATTCCATGTTTATAGTGTAAACGTCCTTCACGAATCTCATGTCACAGTGTGAACACATGTAAGGTTTTTCTCCAGTGTGGATCCTCTCATGTGTTTTCAGATATTGTACAAGTGTTAATGCAACTCTAGCAGAGTTAAAATCAACTCCTAGTGTACATATTGTATGAATACACCTGGGGTAATGGATCATAAAAAGGGTTTTTTGGCAATAAGTTTTTGTCTGGAAACAGGGTTTTAAATAAAGTGTAGTGACCATGAATCAAATGTTTAAGGTAGTATGTGTCAGGATCCTGCCCTGACAGTCCTGTCCATATTGTCTCTGTTCCATGTTTCTTTGTTTGTTTTGTGTCTAAGCACATGGTTCTGTCTTTTTTTGTGTCTGCCACGTGCTCCTCTTGTCCCACCTCCTTGTTACCCCTGGTCATGCCCCCTTGTTTAGCCCTTGTCTGCTTGATTGTTTTCACCTGATCCTCATGTGTACTGCTCTATATATTGGGTTCTCTTTCCTTGTGTCTGTGCTGCTTCATTTTTGGTGTTTACCAGTTTCTTGGCCCAGAATTTATCCTTTTGATCTATTTTTTTTTATCTCTTGTCTAGTTATTCTATATCCTTGGTTCCTTTTTGGCTTTCTAGTTCTTGTTTTTTGATTGTGCGCATCCTAATCTAGTTTTTGTTTTTGCTTTTTCTTTTTGATTTATGTTTTAATTTACTCTGTTTTTGAGATTGCAGTTCCTTTTTGGATCCTGCTCTGTTTTTACACTCTGATTTATTTCTTTGGACAGTTTTGGTTATTTTAGCTCTTGTTCACTCTTTGTTTTCAATTGTCTGTGTGTCGTTTTGAGTCTTGTCTTGTTTTTGTGTTGTCCTTTCTTGCCCACACTCAGATTTCCTGGCCACTGAACCACACTGCCTGGAAGCAGCTCATCTCTCACATGTCAAGTCTCTACCTGGCGACTAGACTGGTGACGTTTGAGTTTCACTGGAAGCTACAGGTTTCCTGTGTCTGCCTGGCACTTCCTCTGGAGCTGCCTCCTCTGTGCTTGAGCCCGTGGTCATCTCGGACTGTCTCGGTGGTCATCCGTATTGTTGTCTGCCCTGCCCATCTGTTTGAACTGTTTCACTGCAATTTCCCTCAGCTGTTCCAGTCTATGTTTTGTTAATAAAATACCCTTGTCTGCTCATTCTGCATTTGGATCCCATTTCTTGCCGATCCCTAACAGAACGAACCAGCCAACTCGGGACCCAGCAATGAGCATCTGTATTGTTCCTCCTAGTACTGCTAAGAGGAGACTGGCACTCCAACAGGCAGTGGCATCGCTCCGTCAGCAGGGCCGGGAGGTTTGTTCAATTGCCCAGATTTTCTGGACCATGGCAAGGGGCTTGGAGTATCCCGACTCCACTCTAAAGGAGGCTTTTAATCTCTGCTTGGATGATCCCCTACCACAATGGGAGATGGAGCAACTAAGAGGCATAGATTATTGTACATTTTGTAAATATTTGCACCATCGCAAGGACTGGCAGATTCTTACACCCTCAGAGTCAGCCTGCAGGGACCATGCCACGTTCCCTCCCACGCAGAGTCAAATTCAAGACCCTATTCCGTCTCCTATGTTTAAGCGTAGACTGAGGAGGAAGAGAGCTGCCCAGAACACTGCATCCGTAGCAGAGCCAGTTGAATCTGCCCTTGCGACGCCAGAGCCGGTCGTGCCCACGCCAGTCAGTCCAGAGTTGATTCAGTGTTGAAGACACCCCAGAATCTGCCAGTCATGCACATTTGAGCCCTCAAAGATGTAAGAAGAGGGCACCCATTGTGCAGCCAAACTCCCTTCTTTCAGAGGTCCCAAGCACACTGCGCCAAGAGGGCCTGAGTCCAGAGTTTGCCAGTCCATTGACCTGCGAAGGTCCTAGACAGGTGCCCCTGAGTTCAGTGGTTCCAAAGGACCTGATTCTGAAGCTCATGTGTCAAGTCTCTACCTGGCAACTAGACTGATAACTTTTTAGTTTCACTTGAAGCTACAAGTTTTCTGTGTCTGCCTGGCCCTTCCCTTTATGGGTAAAACATTTGATTATGCTTTAATATTTGAGTGTATGGGCGGCGCTGAAACGCCCCTTTCATCCCTTCTGTACTGCACTGACAAGCGGCAACCACTCCATTAGACGCGCCTTTAAAGAGAAGTGCACCTTTATGGATTATGATTATGATTATAATGAAACAGTTTTTGTTTTCGATTATTTGTTTTATTTCGTTAAGTATTCATTTAAAGCTTTCTATAGATTTATTTATCGTGTCTGTGAGGCATGTTTTCGCTGAGTGTCGGTTCATTTTTGTTCTCCTGTTAAAGACGACACGGTCATGTTGTCTTTCCCCATTCTACAAAATCACAACATTTGTTGATATTGTGACTGCACACAAATAAAAGCAGATCACAGCCACGAATGAACCTTAACCTTAATAAAAATGAAACAAAATATAATCACTTGATATTAAATATAAAACTGGGCTATTTTAATGCTAGTATAAGCTGTTTAGGGAGAAGGAGGAAAAAAGACGACCTCGGGCCGGTAATTCTGATGTCGGACACGGCCCGGGCTAAAGGGCCTAAATTTAAGACCCGTGCAGGGCTCTACAGCAGAGAATAACAGTTGCCATACCCTAACCCTGCCAGATGTGCCCTGAAAAATATATCCAGACTTCAAATATCTATTACTCCGTTATAATTATTTTAAATCAGAGGGTTTTGCAAATATTTAACCAATAATAAGTATTAAAAAGAGCTTGTCAGTAAGATCTACATAACACTGGATCCTCAAGCTGTCAGCAAAACCTCGTCACTTCACCACGCCTCCACTCCACTATCATCTCCATTGTCTTGTCCGTGTTGAGGGTGAGGTTCTTGTCCTCACACCATTTCAGAAGACTTCCTCCTGTAGGCTGCTTCATCTCCGCCAGTGACCTGTTCTATCACTGCGGTGTCATCAGCGAACTTTAGTATAATGTTGTCCTTGTTGGAAGCAACACAGTCATGTGTGAACAGTGTGTAGAGGATGGGACTGAGAACACACCCTTGTGGGGTGCCAATGTTTATAATGACGGTGTCTGAGGTCCTATTTCCAATCCTAACAGACTGTGGTCTGCCAGTCAGGAAGTCTAGGAGCCAGTCACAGAGTGTAGGGTGTAGTCCAAGTACAATCAGTTTTTGGGTGAGTTTGTGAGGGATGACCGTAGTGAAGGCGGAGCTATAATCAATAAAGAACATCCTGATGTAAATGTCCTTATCTTCCAGGTGAGAAAGGGAAATATGGAGGGCAGCAGTAATGGCTTCTGAGGTGAACCTATGCGTACTGCAGTGGGTCCAGTATGTCCAGCATATTGCTCTGAATGTGGGTCAGCACCACTCTCTCAAAACACTTCATAATGATCGGAGTGAGTGCTACTGACCTGTAGTCGTTCATGCAGGTCGGGGGACTCTACTTGGGAAGGGGGACAATGTTCGTGGTCTTGAAGCAGGTGGGGACGATGCTCTGACTGAAGGAGATGTTGAAGATGGAAGTGAGTATATCAGCCAGTTCCATAGCACAAACTCTGAGGGCCCATCCAGGGATGTTGTCTGGCCCTGCTGCTTTGCAGGGGTTGATTTTCCTCAGCTCTTTGTGTACCGCAGCTGATGAGATAGTAGGAGGCGGGGAGGGGGTTGAGTGGTCTGAGTGTGTGTGCCTCCTCTCTGTGTCGATGCTGGAGGTCTCGAAGCAGTTAAGGTGTTGAGGTAATCCAGTAGGCTGTCTGAGGAGCTGATAGTAGTGCTCATGGTCGTCCTGTAGTCTGTGAGGTGCGGCATGCCTTGCCACATCTGCCCGGCATCAGCATTAGAGTAGAAACTGTCCAGCTTCTCTCTTTACTGTCTTTTTGCCGTTGTAATGGATTTTCCTAGTCCGTACTTACTTTCTCAGTTCTTACATAAAGTTAACACATTTAGACCTGGTGGTTGTTTTAATATATCCCTTTAACAGTTATTGTTTTTCCTGTCTCGACAGGGCTTGTTTCCACACCTTTGGCTTTTCTCTTTTTTTCTTTTGGCAGGGACTTTAGATGGGAACATGTCGAGATAGGTTCAGAAATGGGTAGGACTATCCACATTTTTGTTGTGGTAAAAATGGATGCGGTCTTTAGTAAATTCTATGGGTCTATGGCTTCCTGTCTCATCTGTGTCCAGCTATTTTTAGCTGTACAAAACATTTTGTTTTACTGCTTGATATTGTAAACTGGTGCGTCTTATTATTTAAATGTCAATTACAAACACTCTGGTTTTCTCCATGTTGCTATTCTCCTTGTTATTTACAATGGTTAATGATCAGGAAGTCTCACCCATAGGATTATTTCCGAAAAAGGTGGATAGACAACTGTGGTTTGTACTGAAGGTCATACCTAACCCCACCTGTAATCAACTATGTTTTACATCACAGTTAAGTAGTCCTGTTTACAACTCCCTTTCTGTATGACAGCATTTTATTAACCACAACAGGTAAATAACTTGCATACAGCAGCATAATATTATTGTTTTTGATATATGATGTGAACTGCATTCAAACCAAGATCTTTACTGTCATACATTTTAAACCCACTTGGCCTGTTTTTTCTTTCATAATTAAAATTCTGAACTTGTTCACTTTACTCTTTAACAGACAACACATTCTTTACTAAATGCTGATAAACAGGTTTAATTGTATATTGCACCACACCTTCTAACAAATCATGCATTATGTCACCTGCATAATTCTCAGGGATTTTGAAGGACTGCAATGTATTAAGCAAACTTTTTTTTTACCCCAAAAGCTGAGGTCTCTGGATTTTCAAGTAAGGCATTACAATGAACTGCATGTAAATCATTTAAACGGAGAATCAAATTTGGGTCATCTTCAGTGAACACCGTCTGAAAGTCACTTTTCACAGTGAGACAAAATCTGCAACAGTATGATGCACTGAACGACTCTACAAATCCAAATAGTCCATGAAGAGCCAAATTGTCCCCTTTTACCTGAACAACTGTGACCCTCAAAGGGGCATCAGAAACAGCAGCGAGTATTCCTTGAGTTTCTAAAATTATGAGGTCATTAATGAGAGGTTAAAGTATAGCATCAAATCCATCAAATTGTTCAAGTCTTCGGAATGAAACAAGGAAACAACAAGGATGTTCATCAAAAACAGAGTTACATTTTGGGGGAGGATTCCTTAAAATAAAATAAATGCAACCAAGTTTGTGAATGCCCTTTTTAGATCATAATGGATTAGCAGGCTCAAAGTCATCATAGTACAGCTGAAGCTGCAGTGCATGTTTGTCATGTGAAAAAAGACTATGGGTTTTGATGTATTCTCCATCACAAATGTCTTCATAAATATCCTCATGGAAATGACTTGCTTGTTGAAAAACTTTAACTACTTTTACCTTTTACCTTTTTTTCAAACATGGATGGAAGCGTTTTTAGAACTGGAACATAAACAAACCTGTCCATAACTGGGACTTGGTTGTAGATTCCTGTTGTTCTGTCTTCGACAAATCATAATGCACACCAAGAACACACTCAAAATGGTGAAGGGATTATCCATGTCATCAATTGGAGCTTCAACCTTCTGACTAATCTCTTCACTACATGATGTTCATGTAACGAGGTTTGGGAGGAGCCCGTCAGATACTTAGCCTAATCAACACAGGTGGACCACAATCTAGTAATCAATCCCACAGTATAAATATTGCTGAATTACTTCTATCCATTGACGGTTAATCAGCATCCCTCCTCCACCCCATCTCCTCACTTCGAGTTTGCTTTATAATTAGATGGGGAAGGTGGGGGGGGTACTCCAGGTTCGGGCCATTCCCAAGCTCGGAGCCCTTCCTCAGACAGCACGCCAAATACGCATACCATACCTCAGCTAATTATATGTAAGCATGAACTCCTGAATCTGAACTGATAAAAAAACTTCTCAAAATTGTCTCTCTTCTATGGCTTTGAATATAATTTATCAACTCCTCTTTTGAAACAACTACACTCTGAACTGTACTCTTAGCAATTCTTGATGCCTGTTAATGAGCAACAACAGATCCACATGTCTTGCAACAGTTTTTCAGAGTTAAGCCCTGCTGAATAGTTTTGTGAAGTTGAAGGTGTTGGGTCAGCTTCAGTAACATTCAGTTCAAAAATTCTTTCACAATTAGCACTGGATTCACCCTCATTCACACTCACATTGTGGACCGTTTTACTGAAACGGGAAAGTCTGTGTATAACTTTCAAATGCCGACAAATCAGAGAGGAAGTCCGTTGAAAAGTTTTACAAATAAAACATGTAAACATGCTTTGACCCTAACTTCAATCACTCCTTTCCACTGAGAACTCTTGCCCTTAGTTCTCTGATTCTTGGTCTTTCCTTGGGGGTTCCAGCATCTATGTTGTACACTGCCGTTTGGATGAACATGTAAAAGTTTGCCAGACTTTGGTGGTATGATGTGCTGAACACAAAGTTTGTCTTAAAGAGCTCATCAAATGCTGCTACCGTTGTCTGAGCCTTGCATGGAATTGGTTTAATTTCAACAATAATGAAGAACCTCTGAATGCTCTTGGTATTTTCTCCTATACAGAGCAGAAAAGGCTGTGCAGATCCGACTTTCTCCAAAAACATCGGAATGCTGGTTCCCAGATTACATAAGAAAATCAAGCCAATTACAATGAATGCTAATTCTGTTTTATAAATGCAATGCCAAACATGGTCCAGTAAGTTACTGAAGAAAAGATGGTACAACTGGCATCTGTGATTCACGGTGGATGAGAAGCACAAAACAAATCACAATTATGAAAACAAATGAACAAATCCAAAAGCAAAAAAGCAAATCATACACAATTTTCAGTTTTTTTTTTTTTTTTTAATGAAACAAGCATAATGTTTTAATGAATAATTTATGAAAGTAAAATAAAATTAAGGCAAATCATTAATGATTTCTGAAGGATCGTGTAAGTGGATTAATTATGCTACAACATTTCAAAATTGTACTGTTTTTGCTGAACTCTGGATCAAATAAAAGTAGGCTTGGTGAGAAGAAGAGACTTGAACAAAACATGAAAAATCTTACTATTCAAAAACTTTTGAATGGTAGTATATATATAGAGAGCGAGAGAGAGAAAGAGAGAGAGAGAGAGAGAGAGAGAGAGAGAGAGATGGGCTGTAAAGCTAATACAAAATTTTATCTAATTAATTACATGATATGGTGAAACCAGTGCCGATTCACACCCCTACGGCTAAACAGATTTCCGCTTCGCCAAAATCAAAGGGACGCATGTCTTATATTTTAGAGTAGACAGTGCAATTTGGGAAATAAATTAATTAAATCTGTATGTTGATGTGTAATCATTAATATTTTCTTAAGTAACTATGATTTAATTACACTTTTTTTTTCAAGTAACTGTAACAAATTTCAGTTACATTTATTTTGTAATTAAATTATGTAACGCTATTACATGTAACTAGTTACTCCTCAACACTGGATACATGTAGAATTTTAAACTTATATGTAATTGGGGTGGGGTGGGGGTTGTCGATACAGAATAGTATCAAAATTGGCGTTATGAACCTGTTTCCCTTAAAGAAATCATTGATTCTATTAATCTTCTTAAAATCATCAAATCTCCAGGGAATTACGGTATTACTGCATATTAATGCAGTAAGCATTCTGAGAACTTCTCTTCCTCCTAGCTTGACCCAGGGTGTGATTAATCTGATTCCAAAACCCCAAAAGGATCCACTTCTTATTGAAAACTGGGGTCCAATTTGTTTACTTAACACTGATTACAAGATTCTAGCTCAAATCTTTGCCAAAAGATTACAGAAAGTGATGAGCTATTTAATTGATGAATCTAAATCTGGATTTATAAAAAAAAAAAAAAAAAAATAGGCATATTTCTAATAATATCAGATACATTTTAGACATCCTTGACTAATCTGATTTAATTTGAGAGGAATTTTTTTTTTTTTGACTTCTACAAGGCATTTGACAACGTGGAGCATGCTTTTATTGATATTCTTGTTTTTTTTTGTTTTTTGTTTTTTTATAATGCCATCAGGACACTTTATGCTAATAGTAATTGCTCATTGAAATTTAGTTTTGGTATGTCACCCAGATTTAATCTTCAGGTGCCATCAGCCAAGGATGCCCTATCTCACCCTATCTTTTCCTCCTTGCAACCCATATTTTCTCACACTATATTAATAAAAGTACCTTAAAAGGGATTCTAATTGCAGAAAGAGAAGAAAAAATCAGCCAATTAGCAGATGACACTGCTCTTTTTAAGAGATGCCTCTTAGGTCCCTATTGCAATCAGTATAGTTGAAAGTTTTTCTAGAGCTCCGGGTCTTGTCTAAATGTGAACTACTTTCAATGAAAGAGTGTAACCTTTCTACAATTAATGATATTCCAATTAAAGATAAGATCTCTTATCTCCATGTGTAAAAATCTAAATGATAGATGTGTATTAAATTTTTTCCCCAATTATCGAGAAAACAAAGAAAATTTAATTTATGACTGTAGGAGAGACTTATCTCTGAGGGGAAGAAAATGGCATACAGTACATTATATCAAGAAATCTGATGTTTTGAATACTTATGAAAATGATGGTCTCATTATGTTAGATTTTTGCACATTTAATAATACTCTTAAAATTTATTGGGCTAAACACTTTCTCACAAATTCAACCTCAGTCTGGAACTTTATTCCACATTATATTTTCTCCAAATTTGGTGGATTTAATTGTTTTATTGCTTTGCAATTATAATGTTGAAAAAATACCAGCTAAATTATCTCAATTCCATAAGCAGATCCTTCTCGCCTGGTCTCTTCTATACAAACATAACTTTTCTCCTAATAAATACTTTATATGGAATAACAGAGATATTCGATATAAAAACAGATCACTTTTCTTTATATGATAATTTGCAATTCAAATTGCAAGTCAATTATTTAATGCAAATTGTCTTTTATTAAACTATGAGGAATTTCTTAATTGTTTTAACATTCCCATTACCCCTAAAGAATTGCTATTGTATTCACTGCCATACCATCAGGAGTTATTAGATTATTTCAACATATCCCCTACCCCTTTGTTTTACCTTCTTTAGACCCTACTGTTACAATGGTGGGGAAATATTACTTTTCATTCACTTCTTCTAATAGATCAATTCGTTTATTTCTCAAGGAAAATGTTTCAATTCCAAATGTCACAGTTTATTGGAATACCTTTGTTTTTGGTATTGCCTTGAGAAAAATTTGTCTGATTCCACAAAGATACTTAATTTCTAATAATATAAGAAGTTTATTTTCATATTATCCATTGTGTTTATCCTGTTAATACCTGTACTTTCTTAAAGAAATGCAAAAAATATATTTATACAAATTGTTTTTTTTTGCAAACAGCACCTAGAGACTATTGTGCTTTATTTTGGCTTTGCCATTACTCTGAATTATTGTGGAAAGACTTTTCCCTGTTTGTGACAGAACTTTTGATATTTTTCTTTACTTTGGGAAAATGTTTTGTTTGGAATTGTTCACTGGAAAAAAATATACTTACTTAATCTTCTTATTTTATTAACAAAATTGTATATACATAAATGTACATTTTCAGGTCAGAAACAACTTTTATATGGTTTGTTTGCTCAATTGCAGCATTACTTTGGGACTATATTTAACTTGTATGACAAGAAGGCTTTAAAAACAATTGAAATTTGTAAGTCTTTTAATCTTTTCCTTTGATGTGATCTTCTGTGATTAGTTGTACCCCCTGTCTTGATTATACCCTGTAGTTTATTTCTGTTATTGTTTTAATTATTATATATATATTCTTGTAATTCTTGTAATTTTTGTTAACTTGTTCTATGTTAACTGCTTTTTTCTTTGTCTATATAATGCTGTCACTTAAAAAAAAAGTAAAATAAAGATGGCGACATCATGGAAAGTGATCGGAAAAGCGTCATCTGCGCTTAAATTGGATGTTTGGACTTACCTCGGATTTGAAAACAAGGAGGGGATGCAAGTAGTCAGGCTCATCACCCAGTCAGTCACAGAGCACTCCCTCACCTGAATACTCACTGGCACCTGTTCTCAATTCAGCAGCACATAAAAGCAAACACCTCAGTCATCACCTTGTCCAATCTCGTGGCTACACAGCGGAACTTCCTCTGGCATAGTTGCTTGCATTGACTCCTCTAACTTACCTCTCGACTTAACTCTTCTCCAGCGAGAATCTCCTCTCCTCCTGAGTAACTCCAGAGTTCCTCCAGCAAACTCCTCTTCCAAATCTTCCTCTCCAATGTCATTACCTAGGTGTTTGCAACCATCCAGCCATCCTGGTCACCTCCACTTTCTGTAAGGAGAAAATTAGTATTAATCCATATTGTCGCTGCCAATATCCACCTCCCCAAAAGAAATACTCACCTGCATCTCTCCCACTGCCACTGTTATAACCGGTTTCAATAAATCTAACCTTCTGTTCCCCAGTCCGTTTGCTCCCTGCCCGGCAGTGTTTTGTGTGCATGTTTCATAATTGTGATTTGTTTTGCACATCTTGGCCACTGTGGATTTCAGAGTGAATTAAAAACATTAAAACTCACCCTGAGAGATCACACCAAATGGTCAGCTGCCTGAAGGGGGCTGATCTTTGCTGCCTTCTTGTGGCCTTTTGGAGTTGGGGACAGGAGATGCAGCAGCAAGGGTAAGGCTGAGATGTCACTATCCCACCCTGTAGAGTCTAAAACAGACCAAGAAAGAATTAAAAAAAAAAAAAAAAAGATAAGTAACTGGTCTGGACAGGTACTCAAAATAAGTGTTATGAATTATCAAAACACTAAAACACAACAAAGAGAAAAGCTATTCTTGTCATTGGTCCTTGTGCCCATGATCCCTTTTATGATGTGTGTTAAATCTTACCATCACCAGGTTCACTCTGAGCATCTTTGATGAGTTCCTCAATGTGGTGGCTGGAGGACAATCCTTTACTGTCACTAATCACTCTCTGTTTGAAGTAAGTTGGCCACTTTGCCAGAAACTTTCCAGAGATCTCTTCTCCAAGCCGTAGCAAAAAATCTTGTTCAATCTGTAAAAAAAAAAAAAAAAAAAAAAAAAAACTCTTATAAAACTTGAGGTAGAGGACACAATATTAAACGGACTATGATGTATACTTACAAGGCCAGGTGTGTCCAGGAATCTAGGGAACATTTCCAATACATCTAGAGATTTCTGTGGACTATGGAACATAGCATGTATGTCTGTATTGAAATGTTATCTTAATTTTTTCCCTAACAACAGTCGTGTAAATGTGCAGGAGCTCTGAAATGTACCAAGTTGCCAACCCATTTAGCGACTTAAAAACAAACATTAAAATGTATTCTAAAATATACAGGGAGCCAGTGGAGGCCAAAATAGAAGCAAAGTGTTCATGTTTCCGGGTTCCTGTTAACAGACGACCAGCTGCATTTTTGGACTAATAGGCGTGAAAGGGAAATTTGGTTCATGCCAATGTACAGTGCATTACAGTAATCCAAACGGGTCGAAATAAAAGCATGAATCGCTTGCTCAAAAATATTAAAAGATAAAACAGGTTTAATTTTGGGTAAAACCTCAATTGATAAAAACAGTATTTAACCACCATGTTTATCTGCTTGTCAAGCTTAATTTCACTATCAATTTTAATGCCTAAATTGGTCACTACTGGTTTTACATATGCTACAGGGAGCCAAGGTTTACAGGAGTGGAGTGGGTCCAAATACAATACAAACCTGGCTGGGTCCAAATACAATGATCTCAGTTTTTTCTTCATTTAAATAAAAAAAAAATTAAAAGACATCCAGGTTTTAATATCCTTGAGACATTCAAGTAACGGAGTCAGAGAACCGTTTGCATCTCTTCTCAGTGGTAAATAGATTTTTGAGTCAAAAATGGTAGGGAATACCATGTGTTTTAAAAATATTTCCAAGAGGGAGAAGGTACAAGGAGAACAGTAGTGCAGGCGCGCAGATGGCACTGGGGATGGGGGGAGACATGAACCCCCAGATTCATAGTAACCAGATCCGTCCCCCTCACTTTCTCAATGAAAGGCTCTATTGGTAAACAGAGGATTAATCTGAGTTTCCGCTATGTACAGTAGTCTAAGTAGAAGCGACCCGACCCGCCGCTCCTTAAATGTGTACTAAACGATTTTTGAAAACACACTTTTGACCGCAGTGTCTGACCGAGTCCCAAAACACACTTGTAGCCAATCAGCGGTAAGGGAGCGTGTCTTGTCCTGATAGCGAGAAGAGAGATCGCTCAATTTGAGTGCACAGGACGCATATTACATTACATTTACATTTAGCAGACGCTTTTATTCAAAATTAGCATATTAGCAGATCGACTACAGACTAAGAGAGATGGAAGATAAAAAAAGAGGGTTTGCAATCAGGCAAGAGGCAGGACCCACGTAAGCTTTCCAGCGGTGGAGAGAAACTCAAGGATGTGGAAAGGGCTCGAATCGGACGCTGAGGTTTCTTTGTTTCTTCTTGATATGTGAGTAACGTTGATTTTGCGTTGTTTCACACAACTTTTTGTTTGAATATGCTTGTGTGTCATCTTCGCTTGTTTCCGCGATTGTCGTTGCCATGGTTGCGCACGTACGTGTGGGGCATAGACAGTAAAAGAAATGGACACAGCGACCCCATTGGAACTCAATTGAGACAAATGAAGCCCAGTTTTAGCGTTTTTTAGCACTTCCGTTTCTGACGGGCAGACTCAAACGAAGCTTGACGACGTCAGCAACCTGTCTGACAGATGTAAATCTTCTATCGTTAATCTTGCAGAGACGGCGAGCTTGAGCGGGGAGTTCTTTGGCGTGAGTGAGCAGGAGTAGGTATTCTGATTAATTATTTTGTAAAGTATTTTAAAATGTAACGCCAATACGCCATATTAAGTTAATTGCCTGCGAGCTTCTCCTCCTGTCTGTACGGTAATGCGACAGAGAGCCGAGTGGTTATGACGCAATCGTTAGCCTATTTTTTACAAAAACTGTTTATACGGGGCCATAATGTAACATAGAAGGTAATGGAGCCCTTTATACATTTTCGTGTATCTTTAGAAATAAATAATGGACAAACAGAGTCTTTAAACGCCTCAGATGTAAAGTTATTCGCTGTCAAAGTGACGCCAAAATGAATGGGAGTCAATGGGAATGCTAACGCAAGTGAAGTTCTGCTAAAAGATGGCAGCCCCCACCCGACTTCAACTTCCGGTCGAGTTCCTTGCCCCTTGGTGTGGGGTAAGGTGAAGATTTCAAAATAGGGGCGAGGCACGGTGGCCGAGAGGGCTCAACGCGCTGCAACTTCACAAAACGCGTTCAAATAGAAAAAGCACCAGCAAATTAAGAAAACATCTTCATCAGGTTCACAGCACACGGGCTGCAAATACTCACAAATACTCTGCAAATACTCACAACACAAACAAATACAGAAACGCTCTGCAAATGCTCAACACAAACAAGATTACCCCAACAAAATGTAAACAAGGTTTTTTATTTTTGAGTATTGATTACCATTTGTATAAACATAGTTGTACAAATATCATGGTTAAACTATGGTTAGAGTAGTAAATCCATGGTTAATTTGTTAATTATTACAGTAACAATTTTTTTTGTTTGCTTTTTTATATAATAAATGTGTTTATTAATTAATTCATTTCAATAGTAAAACCATAGGCTATGTTTAGTTTTTGTAAGGTAAGTTGTAAAAGTAAGTTAGCCAGCTTACATAACCTTTCACATTTAAAGTAACTGTGTATTTAATCAGCTTATTTAGGTTAATAATATCCATTTAAAAAAAAAAAAAAGCTAAGGAATCTATGACCAGGATTGTTAAAATGAAGATATTTTCAGAGCAAACATTGATAAATAATGTCCCAGCCATGTTTGTCACTTTACATTTCCATTAAATATAACATTTCTTTATTTGTTTGTATTGTGAGTATTTGCAGCATGTGTTGTCAAACTGATGAAGATGTTTTCATAATTTGCAGGGATTTTTGTTATTTGCAGCACGTTTAGCGCTCTCGGCCACCGTAGCAGGTCCTGTTGGGGTATGGGTGTATTTGTTTTGGTGCTAAAGAATGGGGTCAGGGCAGATGCAGGCTGAAGCACAATAATAATATAACCATTACTTTGTACCCACCTTCTCACTACACGCTGTTCTGTTGTCAAACACACGACGATGGTGCTGCCACTGACATTTATGTTCTGTGTGTGTGTGTGTGTGTGTGTGTGTGCTATGACTCCTGACCCCGGGGTCATACTAGGAGCTGGTAGCTGCCTCAATTGTGCCTGTTGCGGTAACCATAGTGATCCTATACAGGTACATCACGGCACCCAAATCATCTCTGACTTTAGAAACTTCACACTGGACTTTGAATTATGTGCCTCTCCAGTCTTCCTCCAGACTCCAGACCTTGATTTCCAAATGAAATGCTGAATTTACTTTCATCTGAAAAGAGGACTGTGGACCACTGAGCAACAGTCCAGTTCTTTTTCTCCTTACCCCAGGTGAAATGCTTCCGACATTATTCTCTGGTTCAGGAGTGGCTTGGTTCTAGGAGTGTGACAGCTGTAACTCTTTTCCTGAAGACGTCTGAGTGTGGTGACTCTTGATATGCTGACTCCAGCTTCAGTCCACTCCTTGTGAAACTCTCCCAAGTTCTTGAATCGGCTTTTCCTGATAATTTTCCCAAGGTTTTGGTCATCCCTGTTGATTGTGCACCTTTTCCTACCACACTTTTTCCTTCCAGTCAACTTTCTAGGAATATATTTTGATACAGCACTCTGTGAACAGCCAGCCCTTTCAGCAATGACCTTCTGTGGCTTACCCTCCTTGTGGAGGATGTTGATGATCGTCTTCTGGACAACTGTCAAATCAGTAGTCTTTCCTATAATTGTGGTTGCATGTTCTAAACTAGCCCAGGAGGTACCCTGTATTTATACTCAAAATTAATCAAGTGAATCAAGCTCAAAATAGAATATAAAAATTTTTGAGATACTGATTTTTTTATTTTCTTAAGCTGTAAGTCATAACCATCAGAATTAAAACATAAAAAATATTGAAATATTTCAGTTTGTGTACAATGAATCTAGAATATAAGAAAGTTTGCTTTTTTGAATTAAGTTGCAAAAAATAAAGACCTTTTCTATGATATAAATTTTTTTTAGATGCAATTATACTGTCGTCTATGACTGTGCTGGTGATTTTCTGGACAGAAAAAAATTGACTGCTGGACAGCTTGGTCCCCCCAGTTAAAAAATCCTATCTGCGCCCCTGCGAGTAGTGGTCCAAGAACCGAGCCTTGGTCCAAGAACTGAACCTTGAGGGACCCCACAGATAAGGGGGGTGATAGATGATGTAGAGTCACCAAGTTTTACAGAAAAAAAATCGGTCAGATAAATATGATCTTAACCATGCACTGCAGGGCAGTATCTCGGATGCCTACACAGTGCTCTAGGTGAGAAATAAGAATGGTGTGATCAATTGTGTTGAAAGCAGCAGTACGGTCTAAAAGCATAAGAATAACTGAGTCTCCATGGTCTGTAGTAAATAAAAGATCATTAAAAAAAAAGTGCAGTCTCAGTACCATGAAAATCTTTAAAACTAGATTGAAAAGTTTCTAAAATACCATTTGTATCTAAATAGGATTGTTATTGTGCAAAAACAGTTTTTCTAAGATTTTAGAAATAAAAGGAAGCTTTGATATCGGTCTATAGTTAGGTAAAATGGTAGTGTCCAGATTTT
The DNA here is from genome assembly GCF_003368295.1 of Carassius auratus. Classification (NCBI taxonomy): domain Eukaryota; kingdom Metazoa; phylum Chordata; class Actinopteri; order Cypriniformes; family Cyprinidae; genus Carassius; species Carassius auratus. The sequence goes on from NW_020528767.1 coordinate 212,895, forward strand.
GCTTTTTAATTAGAGGTACAACAGTTGCCTCCTTGCAATACGCTTGAACAATCCCTGAAGTCAAACTGCTGTTAAAATTTTTTTGGACATTTGGCTCTATAGTGGTCCAGACCTCCTTAAAAAGCCAAGCGGGGCAATGTCCGTAGGACATACTGAGGGATTAAGCTGTATAATTTATTTAGGCAAGAAAGCGACAAGGGCTCAAATTGGTCAAACACTGTTAAACAGGTCAGCATTTCAGAGGGGTCGGATACAGGTAGGGAAATATGAGCTCTAATGGAGCTCAATGATCTTTTCTAAAAAATAGTGTAAAAAATTCTCACAGACTTCAGAAGAAACTTCTTAACAAGAGGATTGGGGTGAATTTAAAATTGAATCAATACTTTTAAAAAGGACACTTGGTTTATTTAAATTTTGGACTATTTTTTCTTTTAGAAATCTTTTAGATACAAAGGGAACTGGGGACAAGACAACCTTTCAACATAAATCAGTCTAAAAGGGTACTTGAATTTTATTATTATTATTTTTACTTGGACCATATTCATAATCCACCATTCATGTAAAAATTCTAACCCATAAACTTCAATCATGTCGGCAACAAGCATGGGTGCTGTCTGAGAAAGTTTTGGTTTTATCATATTCAAACATTATTTTGTCTCCACCAGGTTTTGATTTCAGAACTGCTTTGACCATCTGTAACATGAAGAAATACATGTGAAATAAATACAGACATTTACACATATTTAAGCAGAAAAATATAAATTTTAACACTCCTTATGTGTTGTAATTCAAGCTCAGGAAAGAGGCTATTTTTGTGCAATTAACTTTATTCTTTGTTGAAATAAATACTGTAATTTTAATGTCTCACAAAATGTAGTTTGTGCACAGGGTTGTACTTTCAAAACACGGCAAAAAAAAAAAAAAAAAAAAAAAACGTAACCTGGTTGACTGGTGCATCTATAGATATAATAAAATATTAAGGACAGAAATAAATTGTGCTTGACAGCAAATGCAACAAGACCAGCAGCCTATAAGTGCTGTGGGGTGATATGATCAGAACCATGGTAAAGAGGTCATAGTTTTGCTTTATCTTAAAGCATGGATAATGACTAATCAGTATACAAGCAAGAGGTAAAAAAATTTTGATAACATTTACATAACTTATATTTTTTGTAAGTTTTTCAGTAGTAGTAGTTTTGGGGCAAACCAATTTCACAAGGTCAAATTAAACAGTTTTCATGCTTTAACTTCTTACCAAAACAGCCTTCAAACCTTCCTGGTGAAACTGGTGATAGTTCAGTTCCCTATCAATCTCAGTGACCTTAAGATACTTCTGAGCTCCTCTGCAAATCACCTTCACTAACACGTTTACTGAAATGTGGTAGCAGAACTCGATTAAACACAGCACAACAAGCATAATCATTCTCATCTCAACCATTGAATTTATTTACACACATGCCCTTTGCCATTTCTATATTTCAAAGCATTCACTCCACTTTTACATATTTGCCCTAAACAAACAAACAAACAAAAACCAATATATATATATATATATATATATATATATATATATATATGATCGTGATCGTGAAATTTGCTTAGTAGACACGTCTCGTGCACTTTAATGTGCTTTGAATGGAAAATTATGCTCCTTTAGAACTAGAATGTGACGCTATTAATGGAGGACAGGAGGCAAATGCAAGTTAATGAAGTTTATTGAATGGAGGTGTGATGAATGGATGCTGGAGATTGACGCAGGGACCTCGACGGCAGCACAGACAGATGAGTAGGTGATTTGAGTGCGTTGGTAGAGGTGGTGGTAGATCCGTGAAAGGTGGTGATAATCCGTGAATGGTGGTGATAATCCAGAAACGACCGAACAGGAAACAGAGCAAGGGCAGGAACACTGAAGGACGAACAGACATGAACTACGAGGACCTCAAACAACGATCTGACAAACAATAGACGAAAGACAGGGCATTAAGTAGGCTGTTGGAATGAGCTGCACCTACACCCACATGAAACAATTAACATGACGTAACATGAACATAGCAGGAGACGGTGCATTCATGAACTGTGACAGTACCCCTCCTCCTAAGGACGCCTCCTGGTGTCCCCAGAATCTCTTACCTGTCGATTGTAATCATCGATAAGGGAGTGATCCAGGATGTCCCTAGCAGGCACCCAACTTCTCTCCTCCGGTCCGTAACCCTCCCAGTCCACCAAGTACTGAAATCCGCATCCCCTCTGTCTAGAGTCCAGAATGCGATTGACCGAATAAGTGGTCTCCCCATCTACGAGTCGTGGCGGCGGGGAACCGGGGTAGGCGGATTAATGGGAGAATGAAATACGGGCTTTATTTTAGACACATGAAAGGCGGGATGAATTCTCCTGTACGCAGGAGGGAGTTTAAGGTGGACTGCAACCGGGCTAATGATCTTGGTGACAGTAAACGGGCCAATAAATTTGGGAGCCAATTTATTAGATACGGAGCGGAGAGGAATATTCTTAGTAGAAAACCACACTTTTTGACCCACAACGTATACGGGAGGCTGGTAGTGATTGGCTTTGGCCATAGTGCCCGCCCTCACTTGGAGTAGAGTCTCGCGGGCTCTAGTCCAAGTGCGGTGACACCTCTGGATGAAGGCGTGAACGGAGACCGTGGTATTGTGGGCGTACTCCACCATAGACAATTGTTGGCTCCAGGAGGAAGGATTCTTGGAGACCAAACATTGCAACACCCTTTCCAAATCTTGGTTGGCTCTCTCGGTTTGACCATTGCTCGGGGGATGAAACCCTGAGGACAGACTTACAGTCGCTCACAGTAATCTACAGAATTCTCGCCAAAATTTGGACACAAATTGGGGTCCCCTGTCAGAAACCACGTCTATCGGAAGGCCATGTAAATGAAAGATGTGATCTACAACGGTCAACGCTGTCTCCTTGGCTGAGGGTAATTTGGGCAAGGGAATAAAGTGGGTCGCCTTCGAGAACCGGTCCACCACGGTCAAAACTACTGTTGCCCTGGGAGGGCGGGAGGGTTTTAATAAAATCTAGAGTGATGTGGGACCAGGGTCTCGAAGGGACCGGCAGCGGTTGAAGTAACCCATCAGGGGGCCGATTGGAAGTCTGACCAGTGGCACAAACTGAGCAAGCCAAAACAAAACTGTGAATGTCGCGAGCCATAAGTGGCCACCAGAATCGTTGCTTGACCAAAAATTTATTACGGTTAACCCCTGGATGGCAAGCCACATTCGAGCAATGTCCCCAATGGATAACGTTGGACGTAATCCCTCCGGCACAAATAAGCGATTCGGTGGGCACCCGGGCGGAGGTGTTACCCCTTCCAAGGCCGTTTTGACCTTCGATTCGATCTCCCATGTGAGTGTGGAGACCACTAATGTCTCAGGAAAAATACACTCGGGAGTGGACGGGCGTTCGGAACGGTCAAAAATACGTGACAAAGAGTCGGGTTTAATATTTTTGGAACCCGGGCGGTACGAGATAGTAAAATCAAAACGTCCGAAAAAAAGTGCCACAGTCGTAGGGACGATGCGGAGGAAGAGAAGCAACACAAGACTTACTGAACACTTCCTTCAGGTGGAGGTACTCCGCGGGCACATTAGACAAATCTACCGCCTCCTCCTGTAACACAGACATAGACACAGACGGACAGGCAGACACTAAACAAGACTCATGACATCTTTTACGCCAGGTAAGAATGGAGTTAGAGGACCAGTCTATTTTGGGGTTATGGAGGAGGAGCCAAGGGTGACAGAGGACTATGGGTGCCAGGGGAGAGTCAAGTATGTGGAAGGAAATGGTTTCAGAGTGATTGCCTGATGTGATGAGGGTGATGTCTTCAGTGATGTGAGAAATAACCGTGATGTGGTGCGGAAGGGCTCTGAGGGGAATGTGGTGTCTGTGAGCCAGTGTGCTGTCCATGAAATTACCTTCTGCCCCTGAGTCCAGTAGTGCTTGACAGTCATGGGTTTGTGCTGACCATCTTAGTCTTAACAGAAGGAGCATAGATGATGATGAGGTCTTCTCGGCGGAGATCCCACCCGATAGTAGCCTCATACGTACTACCGGGCTTGGCCAATGTAAGCGTGATGTCCGGTTCCCCCACAGTAGAAGCACAGGCCAAGGGACCTCCGCCTCTCCATCTCCTCCCGGGAAAGCCGAGTTCGCCCTACCTGCATGGGCTCGTGATCGTAGGAGGGGCTGGCCACGTCCCCGTCGCTGAACCGCACGTCAGTCGGTGTCCTGGATGTGGTACTGGGTAAGCTCCGCCTCTCCATCCACGTCAGATGTGCGTCGACCCGCAAAGCCAGTTCAATGAGCCCATTCAGAGAAGTGGGGAGATCCAGGGTGTAGATCTCCTTCTGGACACGGTCAGCCAGCACATGCAGGAACATGTCCCACTGCGCCTCCTCGTTCCAATGGCACTCCACCGCCAGGGTTCGGAACTCGATGGAATAGTCCGAGACGGATCTCTCATGCTGACGTAGCTCCACAAGCCTCCTGGCCGCCTCCCTCCCGGCAACGGGCCGATCAAATACCCGTCTCATCTCGGCGGAGAGTGCCTGAAACGAGGCGCACCATGGGTCCTGGTTCTCCCACACCGCTGTTCCCCATAATGCCGCCCTCCCAGAGAGCAGGGTTAACACGAAGGCCACTTTGGCCCTCTCATTGGCGAAGGTTCTGGGTTGGAGGGAAAAGTGCATGTCACAGCAGGTTAAGAAAGCTCTACAAAAGTTGGGCTCACCCGAGTAAGTCTCCAGAATCGGGAGACGTGGTTGCGGCTGGGAGGAGGTCTCTGATGGTGCTGGGGGAACAGGCGGTGTGAGTGGTGCAGTGGGGGCTCATACTAGCTGGAACTGTTGGGTGAGCTCGGACACCTGCATCACCAAAGCCTGAACCTCGCGACCAGTGTTGTTAAGATTCCTCTCCTGGGAGTCCATCCTCCGAACACTGGCGCTGAGAAAATCTTCAAGGGCGGAAGGTTGATTACTCGCTGCCTCCATTGTTGGTCAGATCGTTCTGTGACGCTATTAATGGAGGACAGGAGGCAAATGCAAGTAAATGAAGTTCATTGAATGGAGGTGTGATGAATGGATGCTGGAGATTGACGCAGGGACCTCGACGGCAGCACAGACAGATGAGTAGGTGATTTTAGTGCATTGGTGGTAGATCCGTGAAAGGTGGTGATAATGCGTGAATGGTGGTGATAATCCAGAAACGACCGAACAGGAAACAGAGCAAGGGCAGGAACACTGAAGGACGAACAGACATCAACCACGAGGACCTCAAACAACGATCTGACAAACAAGAGACGAAAGACAGGGCATTAAGTAGGCTGTTGGAATGAGCTGCACCTGCCACACCCACATGAAAAAATTAACATGACGTAACATGTACACAGCAGGAGACGGTGCATTCATGAACCGTGACATAGAATCATTAATGGTGGAATATCCTGTGAAGTCCACTTCGTAGGGCACTTAACTTACGAGTGAATAGAACAAACCCCTGTATTCAAAATGTGCAGAGCTGGGGTCAAGTAGGGCTCGCTGCAGCCTGCGGTGGACATCCAACTCCGCCCACCCCCAAGTGTGACGTCAGAAGTCACGCCCATCCCCGACACAACCCCTCCCACGTCCGAGTGTGACATAAACGAAAGCCTTGGCCATATCAAATACGTCCCCTTCATGTGATTTCCCCATTTCCATAGCGGGGAAACCCGGAAGTATGTTAAAGCAATTTATGGAAGTTTAGGGGATCTAAATAAAATGATATTGTCCTTCGTATTACTAATTCACGTTTTCTTATTTTTGTAAAAGATGTCTAGGCTAAAATGGCACAACTTAAATGTATAACAGCCCTTAAAATGCTTGTTTATTAAAGTAGGCTAAATATTAATTAAAACTTTTAAACCTTACCTTGTTAATTTAATGAGATACATTCACATTTATTAAGGTCATTAAGGTAATGAAAAAGACATCCATTGTTTCATTGGGTATTTTTATATTTACTATTTTACAAAAACAAAATTAGTACAAAAAAAAAAAAATATATATATATATATATATATATATATATATATATATATATATATATATATATATATATATATATATATATAAGTTTTTGAACAGTAAGATTTTTTTTGAAGTCTCTTCTGCTCACCAAGCCAGCATTTATTTGATCCAAAATACAGCAAAAACAGTAATGTGAAATATTTTTACAACTTAAAAGAACTGCTTTCTATTTGAATGTATTTTAAAATTTAGTATATTCTGTGATATTCAGTGATCAAAGCTGAATTTTCAGTGTATTAACATAATAATAATAAAATGTTTTTTGAGCATCATATCACCATATTAGAATGATTTCTGAAGGATCATGTGACTGGAGTAAGTTACCTTTGAAATCACAGGAGTAAATTTAATTTTAATAGAAATATAGAAAATTGTTAATTTAAATAGCAAAAATGTTATACAAATATTTTAAAATTAGACAGATTTTGCTGTACTTCAGACTAAATAAATGCAGGCTTGATGAGCAAAAGAGATTTCTTTAAAAACAAAAAATCTTACTGTTCAAAAACTTTTGACTGGTTGTGTTTAACGAAAGGTATGCTATACTATTATAAAGTCTGAGCAGCTGAATGAACAGATAAACAGTTCTTGACATGCAGGACACACACACACACACACACACACACATAGACTACACAGAGAGATTCCTTGCTTGAATATATCCTCCCTCCAGGTAGTTTTTGATGGCATTCTGTTGATTTTTCCTGTCCATCTGGAGAAAGACAAGCCCTTTCACCTCCCCACAGAATAACAAACGATGACTCTGTACCACGCTGGACCAGTGTCCCTTAAAACTTCCACTCTATGTCCTCTTTGCGCTCCTGGTTAAAAATAGAGAATACATACGTGTTGGGGTTATGTGTCCACAAAGCATTATTTACCTTATCATTCTACATAAACATATTTATGATTTTAAACCACAAAAATCAATATCTAAAGAAATGCTCTCACCATACCTCCAGGCACCACTGCATGGCTTATGTGGTCCTTCAAGTAAATTGTGACGTAATTTTCTTTACTGGTGAAGCTGCAGCAGGGACCCCTTAACCCGGGAGCACTGCCCTGCATCAGGCTTGGACTGAAAATGTGTAGAATACTGTAAAACATGACAAACAAACATTGTGTGATCTTTCCATTAATATAGAAGAATACAAAGATAATCTGTGACATACACAGAGATATCCAGCAAGATATAATGAAATGATGTGTTTGCCCAACCAAGTTACTGTGCACGGGTACTGTGATCAGGGTATATCATTAAAGATGTCATATGTATGTGAGTGTTTTGTGTGTGTGTGTGTGTGCGTGCATGCGTGTGTGGTGGTGGGTGGGGCAGGTAAGTACATATGTGTGAGAGGGAAGTGTGTGTCTTTGAGTGGGTGAGATGAGTGTTATGTGTGGGGGGCAGGAAATAAAAAAATATTGCACATAGATTCATAATTGATTTTATGTTGTAAGACTTGTGCCTTCTATGTGTCTATCTGTCTCTCTATCTACGTATGTATGTATATATGTATGTATTTGTGTGTGTGTACACGTATGTATGCATGCATGCATGCCACGAATACATACATACATATATACATACATACATACATACATGTGTGGATAGATAGACCCCCCCCCAACCTAAAAGCACTCATCTCACCCTCCCCCCACACACACATATAAGTATATTTGTTGCTACCTAAGCAATGACATGCCTGTGTGAAGTTGAAATTAAAAAATACTTGTTGTTTATGCGCATGCACACAAATGACACACACATTCTTAAAGTTCTCAACATTTTAAGTGTTAGTAAAGACAAAAAAAAAGTATTTTTTTTACTTACCGACACGGCAAACAGCTTCTTTTTTAGCGGTTGGCAAACAATACATATTATCTTCTTATTGATGCTTCTTCCTGTTTCAAAATGAATGAGAATGTGACGTATTTTGACATGGGTGTGGTCTGTGACGTCACACTGGGATGTGGGCCGGGTTGGCGCTATTTAATGTTAGGTTACGGTAAAAATCAAGCTGTTCCAATTTACTATAGTGAAGATGGAACGATATATTACAAAATGTGTAACCATTTTTGCAACTACTAGTCATATGTCAACAGAATTTACATTAAATGTCACCCTAAATGTATATAGATGTTGTATATATTAGTGTTCCTGTAGCTCAAGTGGTAGAGCATTGCAAGCGCAAGTTTGGGGGTTCGAATTAGTGATGGGAAGTTCGGATCATTTTACCGACTCGGACTTTTGAGTCTAGTTCAGCAAAATGAACGAATCTTTTTTCGAGTCATTTCGTTCATTTCGTTAATTTTAGCAAAATGTTATTAAAATATTAAGTGCTACCTCCCCAACACATCTAGTACTTACGCAAACGTTGATCACACTACAAACAATACAAAACTAAAATGCTATGAGATAAAGAAAAAAATAATCATTCTTTACCTGGGTCTTCAGTCTGTGATTAGCTCATCTCACCTCTTATCTGACAAGAAGTCTTCGGGTTTAAGTCATTCCTTAATCACGTGACAGCCCCATACGCAAAACTAACGCAGTCTTGAGCCGGAAAGAGAATTGATTAGTTCATCTCATGAGTCTTTCGGGTCGAGTTTGACTCGTTCCTTAATAACGTGACAGCCCCATGCGCTATTTCTGACATTTCTGTCACTGTGTTTTTGTTACTGTTTGTTGAGGATCTGTGGTTTGTTATTATTTTATAAATAAATAAAACCCTGTTATAAATAAAATTTTGATTAATTTGTCTTCTTGACTGTCTATCGGTAAATAAACACTAGGCTATATAATAATATAATAATCCAAGCTTACAATAAAAAGTATTTATAGACTAGTTCGTTCATTTTTACTCCAATTTTGAGTTTGCTGGTATAATAATTGCTTTTCCTAGGCAGACTTGACATATTGGTGTAATATATGTATAAGAAGATTGCTCAAAAAAGGACATAATGACATACATTAAAAGCAAATAACATTTTGAATTTGAATTATTAATGTTAAAGACAAATGTTAAAGACATTAAGGTTATGATAACTTCAGCTTTAACAGTTTTAACCCAGCTCAGAGTGAGGAGTTTCAGATCCTGGTGCACTGCCAGTGCAGGGGCCATGTTTTGGGAAGACTTTGACGAGAGGGTAGCAAGCTTGAGGCCTTCTGCTACCTCTTCTAAGACCTCAGATGCTATGATGGCCAACCTTGCAGAGCCACTCTTACCCCACACATCAGACCCTCTGGCCTGGTGGAGGAGATGTTCACCAGTATACACAAGCCTTTCTGAAGTCACAAAGACAAGACTTTGCATTGTGGCCACATCCGTGCCATCTGAATTTTTTTTTCTAAAACTGGGCAGATTATCTCAGATAGAAGAACTCACAGACTCAGCCCATCCAAGGTCAGGGAGCTTGTTTTTTTTTTAATAATGTAAACATGCCTTAAAGCAAGTCCTAAAAATATAGCCACAGTGTGTTATTTATTTTAAAGCTTATTTATTTTTATTTATTTAGAAAAAGACTAGCTTGTTGTGCAATATTTTTGTTGTTGTGATTTTAAAAGGTAATTTGTTATTGTTATAAGGCTCCGTAGCTTTAGTATCTCTTAATTTTCATTTATTTTTTATTCAAATGGTTTAAAATTATTTTGGGAATAGCTTGTTGTGCAATATTTAGTTTTTCTTTTTTTTATATTGTACTTTTAAAGTTCATTTGTTAAGGTTATTAGACCCTGTGGCTTTATTATCTTTTAATTTTAATTTCATTTTTAATTATTTACATTTTTATTATTTTAATTTATTTTGGAATAGTTGTCCTCTTTGTTACAAAGCTTTTCTGTAATAAACAATAAACAACTATTCAAAAGTATGTACAGTGTTTTTAATGTTTATAAAGTGTCATATGTTACAAAAGTATGGTTTACACAGACAATCTGATTTAATAACTGCACAACTAAACAAAAACAAACAAACAGACAGAAAAAAAGATCAACATTTTAAGCATAACCAACTCTTTATTTCCACATTCAGTGTTATGGAAAAGTACCACCATGACAGAAATTAAAACCAACAATTTGAAACCAGAAATGCATCACGTTACCGTAAGAGTAAATAATACTAATAATAAATAAGTACTACGCACCCATTTTGTAAGGAAAGTTGTAAATGAACTAATTACTCTTGCCAATGTTGTCACATCACAGTACAAAAGAACGAAAAACCCGAAGAACCGAAAGATGAACTATTCAATTCTGCATTCTTTTACTGTCAGTGTCTATGGTTTTAGCGTATGGGTCTGTCACGTGATTAAGGAACGACTCGACCCGAAGACTCATGAGATGAACTAATCAATTCTCTTTCCGGCTCATATTGCATTGGGTTTAACGTATTGGGCTGTCACGTGATTGAGGAACGAGTCAAAAACCCGATAGACTCGAACTATGAACTAATCAATTCTCTTTCCGGCTCATGCTGCATTGGGTTTAACGTATTGGGCTGTCACGTGATTGAGGAACGAGTCAAAAACCCGATAGACCCGAACTATGAACTAATCAATTCTCTTTCCGGCTCAGACTGCATTGGGTAAGCGTATGGGGCTGTCACGTGATCAAGGAACGAGTCAAAAACCCGATAGACCCGAACTATGAACTAATCAATTCTCTTTCCGGGTCAAGACTGCATTGACTGACAGGTGAATTACTACTACTAGAACAGAACCCATAGAATAATGCGCATGCGCGACTGAACGAATCACTCCCCGAGACGACTCGTTCTTCCCGAGTCACATTAAAGATTCGTTCAAAATGAACGAATCGTTCAAGAACGACACATCACTAGTTCGAATCCCGGGGGAACACATGTTAGGAAAAATTTGTTAGCCTGAATGCAATGTTAGTCAAGCATCTGCTAAATGCATACATTTAATTTAATTTTAATATAGATATTTATCAAACTGATATGTTTAAATTATACAAAAATAAAGCTTACTTACCATGCTGCTCTGTATGAACGAATTGCAACTGACAAAAATGGCGGCTGTCCAGACAGGAATGTCGTTTAAAATGGGCGTGGCTTGGCTGGCAGTGTAAAGTGTTAATTAAAGCTGAGCAATACTAACTACCAATAACACTAACCTCTCTGTTCTTCAGAATCTTCACGTTACATTCTGTAAGGTTCTAGATCACTCATCGTTCTTTTATAAATTCTGTCTACTTCACTTGTAGACTGGTGTAAATGTTCCAGCATTTATTGGTTAACTGTTGAGTGGATAATCCATCTATAATGCAAGGTTAAAAAGGAATAATAAATTCAGAAATAAATGTACATATGTTTAAGCAACAATGTGGCATTTTTTTCTTTCACAGGATTGGATCTTACCAACGTGATCTGATGGGAACCAAGGAGCAGCAATAAAGGGATCTGCTGTGCCTGAGGAGGGAGCTCTGCTCAATTTGTGACTTCCTGTTGTTCCATTGTACATGTGCTATTGTGTGTTTGCTCAAAGTCCTTTTAGGCAAGTCGTGCCACTCAGCCGCCATCTTGGCAACGCCTCCGGGCAGCTATTTCAGACTAACAAGACCAGGCTCCTATCTAAATGAATGGGCAGAGAGTCAGAACTGCACTTTCACTGGTCACTGAGACATTAAAACTGCATGTATAGAAACAGCAGTGAAATATGATAAAAATCGCTGAAAATGTTTGATGATTTTGCCCCAAATTAAGGTTTAAAAATGCCTTTTTCCTCACAGGTTATACCTTTACTACTTTTGTATATTTTGTAAAGTATTGTAAATATTCTTTTCCACACATGGGCGATGTAGGGGTTGAGTGCCATTTTCTTTTGCTAATTTCTCCTGTTTTTCATTATATGGGGAGTTAGGGTAGCATATTGTATTTTTATTTAGTTTTTCTTTTGTTTTGGGAAATGTAGTCTTTTCTATTAGGAGCTGACTTGTTTTTTTTTTGTGGTTGTTTTGGCCTTTGCTCACTGCTGAAGTTGAGCTTTTACTCTGTAAATACATGTATAGGATCTTTGATTGTTGATTTTAGTTTATGTTGCGGCCTTACCCTATACAGGGCCGTAACAGTTAATATATAGGCACAGCAGTAATATCAGAATCAGAATATCTGTTTAAATATAATTTATTCATCATCTAACTAAAATATTTCCATTCTGTGTGTGTAAATCATAGACTGTATAAAAACATGTGTAAAAAACAACAACCTTTAAAGTCCGTTTGTAAAAACTTAACAAATGCACATACAAAAAATAAATAAAGAATGTTTAACAAGAATGTACAGTAAGTGTTGTCATTATGCTCAAATCCAATGTACCTGAAGTTTTGGTGAGTCCTGTTCAAGCATCATACAGATATATTACAGCGAGTTTATAAAAGTCAGTCACCACAGGACGCCATAGACGAGATTTAAAATCTAATGCATGTCAATGTTGCCTTATTGTGTTGTAGTTGGCTAAATCAGTAGTCTACAATAATTCTGTTTATACATAAGCCATCTGTTAAAAACAAAGTTTAAACATAAACTGCTTTATTAATCTTATGTTCGAAGATGTATGTGTAGGCTACAGTTACAGCAAGACATCAAAACTTTGTCTATTATCCTGCCATCATATTGCATTATATGGTAGTATGCATTTGGTAAATAGACTTGAGTTGAAAGAACAGGATGATATAAGCACATAAGAACAAGAAGGATGAAGAACAAAGTCATCTAATATTTACAATTATATAATTTATATATATCAGACACATGACTCACTTAAATATGCAATAGCCTCTTTTTGTTGATCTGAATCTTACACTTGTTCACTGGGAAAACTTTCATGGTTCTTTGTCCAGACACTCATTGCAACTGGTTGGGAAAGATTGATATGGAAGGAAGCTTTTTATCCATTGGACATTTTCCTCTGGAATGACTGTGTAGAGAAGCTAATTTACTAAAGCTCTTCCCACACGAAGCGCAGTGGTACGGCTTCTCTCCAGTGTGGCTCCTCTCATGTATTTTCAGAGACGCTAACCAACTGAATCTCCTGTCACAGTGTGAACAAGTGTAAGGTTTTTCTCCAGTGTGAGTCCTCTGGTGCAGTTTCAATTCAGCGTTTGTGATATAGGTCTTCCCGCATTCAAAGCACACATAATCTTTCACGCCGCTGTGTCTTTTCTGGTGTAATTTTAAAGCACCCAGCTGAGTAAAACCCCTAAGACACAGTGAACACTTGTAAGGTTTCTCCTTTAAATGAACTTTCCTGTGGGCCTTCAGGCATACCGCCTTAACAAACGTTTTATCGCACTGATCGCAGTTATACCGTCTTTCTCCAGAATGAGAAAGGAGATGTAATCTAAGAGTGTTTGGATGTGTGAAACTCTTCCCGCACTGCTCACATGAGAAAGGTTTCTCTCCAGTGTGGATCCTCTCGTGTATTTTCCGATGTCCCGTTTGACTGAATGTCTTGTCGCAGTGTGAACACTTGTAAGGTTTTTCTCCAGTGTGAGTTTTCTGGTGCTGTTTCAGTTCAGCATCTCTAACGAAGGATTTCCCACAATCGAAGCACATATGATTCTTCACACCACTGTGCCTTATCTGGTGCGTATTTAAAGCGCCCATCTGACTAAAACTCTTTCCACACAGAGAACACACATAAGGCTTCTCCTGTGTATGAACTTTCAGGTGCCTCTTTAGGGATGCTACCCTAATAAACGTTTTACCACACTGGTCACAGTAGTAAGGCCTCTCCCCAGAATGAGAACGCAGGTGTAATTTAAAACTGTCGGCATGTGTGAAACACTTCCCGCACTGATCACACGTGTAAGGTTTTTCTCCAGTGTGGATTTTCATGTGATATTTAAAACCCCCTCTCTGTGCGAAACACTTCCCGCATTGGTCACATGTGTACGGTTTCTCTCCCGTGTGGATTCTCATGTGATGTTTCAGACTCTGTTTGTATAAGAAACGCTTGCCACACTGAGAGCAGGTGAACGTTTTTTGGCCTTTTCTTTTTGATGAGTGGCCCGAGGACTTTGTTATGGATTTGATTTTGTGTTTCTCCTCCACTTCAGGGATTTCATCAATGTCCTTGATTTTTCCCTTTAGGTCTAAAATGTAAAAGATTTGATTTTCAGAAAATTATAAAATGAGAAAATCATAAAAGATCATTTTGAAGGGAAAAAAATGCGTGAACACTGATATGACAGCATTTTGATGCTTTATTCTGTACACTGATATTCAAATTATTATTATTTTTAAACACCTCAGGGACAAAGTGCAGGGTTTTTTTTAGTAAAAAATTATTAAATATGTTTCAGCAATAACATTTAATAAATCAAGACTCAAAACTATCTAATGTTTAGTAATGATTGCAAAATGTGTGTAATATCTAGTCCAGCTTCCTGATAATGATAATCAATGATTCCCGAATCTTATTTCACTGACCATTTGTTAACAACTAAAGAAAATAAGCCATCATTCTTGTAAAGTGTCCTTTAACATTTATTTCACAGCTCTTACACCTTTTGTACCTACAACCACTAAATCTGATGAACTGCTTTAATGAAGAACCAAGAAATAAACACCAACCTCTTTGTTCTTCAGTATCTTCTTGTTTTATTCGACAGGGTTCATTCATGTTCTCTCTTCTTTCTTAAGCTCTGCCTTCTTCACTTTTAGGCTGATGTGATTTTTCCAGCATTTATTAATGAATTGTTTTTAGGAGAAGCTTCACAAGAGGGGTTATTCTTCTGTGGTAGGAAAAATGAAACATAAATAAATTAGGCTAATACATCCGTAGTTAAATTGATTCACACATTCACAAGGCTTCATTTAACATATGTAGGCTACATTGTAGCCGGCTAAATTTCTATTTTCGCCAGCAAACGGCTGGAAAAGTGCACATATACCGCTGTAGAGTGATGTTACGTTCAATACAAAACCCCGAAGCTTCATAATAAAGCGCTGTATCGGAGCTTGATTCGTTTTGCCTGAAGCACGTGATCTATGACGCCAAAGCTTCGTTCACCGCTGCGTTCGTCTGGTCTGAAAACCACGTGATTCATACATCTGAATCAAAATAAACGAATATGAATTTAATATATGAATTTATTTCATTTATATTATTTATTTTAGTGCCAGTACACTGAAACAACAATTGGTGTTTGCGCCTGTCAGTTATATTGTGCACAAAGGCACATAAGGAATAACAGATGACTTGCCATTGAATTATTAGAAAATGAATGAACACACTGAAGTCTGAAGATAATGTGGCTACAATGGACAACTCAGTTTACGTTAAACCCCGTCTCCTTGATGTGATTTGCTGTCTCAAACATTTTCATATGGAATAGCAAACTTCTGAGGAGCAATTACAAAATGTATTTGGGGAATTTAAACATTTTGCAAGCAAAAGAAAAAAACATGGAAATATAGTTTTTTTTTTTTTTTTTACAATAAAATTGGAGAGTAGCCTAAATGTTGTTGATGAAATGAGTAACACATTTATTCCATCATTAGTTGGTGAAAAAAATATATAAACATGAAGTAAATAAGAAAACAAATAGATATCCCCCTCTTTTTATCGACATACAATTTACCCCAACATCACAAGAGAAGAGAAAAGCTTCAAGATAGTGTAATCTTATTTTTGGATTTGGTAAATTTGTAATTATTGGTCACATAACAAGATGTTCTAAGCAGAACATTTGATGAGGATCCAGCATCACGCTTGAACGTCTTGGACTGCAACTTACCATGATTGAAGTTTTTTTTTTTTTTTTTTTTTTTTTTTTTATCATGGAGTTGAGAAGGTAATTAAATGAAACTCTCTGTACATGGAATGCAGTAACACGGTTTCTCTCAAGTGTGGATCCCATCATGTTTATTTAACATGATAGGAGTGGTGTTGGATAAGACACGCTTTTGGTGTGAGAAACCCAGGTTCGAATCCACTGTGAGACACCAATGTGTCCCTGAGCAAGACACTTAACCCCTAGTTGCTCGAGAGGCGTGCAACTTCTGACATATATAGCAATTGCTTTGGATAAAACCGTCAGCTAAATTAATAAATGTAAATGTATTTAGAGATGGTGCATGACTGAATCTTGTGTCTCACTGTGAACACTTGTAAGGCTTGTCTCCAGTGTAAGTTCTCTGGTGCAGTTTCAGTTCAGCATCTGTAGTAAAAGTCTTCCTACAATCAAAGGCAAAGCACATATGATTAGAAAAATACCAGGATAAGTGCTGACTGAATTTTCAAAGTAGGGCATACTATACTTTTATAGGGTTAGTTCACCCCCCCCCCCCCCCCCAAAAAAAAAAAAAAATATATATATATATATATAAAATATATATAAAAATTATATATATATATATGAATCATTAATTACTCACCCTCATGTCGGTTCAAACCCGTAAGACTGTTCATCTTCGGAACACAAATTAAGATATTTTGATGAATTCTGAGACCTCTCTCCTCCTCCCATATAGACAGCAATGTAATTACCATGATCAAGGTCCTGAAACTTAGCAAGAAGGTCGATAAAATAATCCATGTTGAATCCGGTGTTTAACCGTAATTTAACAAAGCTACAGGAATATTTTTTTTTACGCAAAGGAAAACAAAAATAACAACTTTATTAAACAATTCATCTTATCAGAGTATCCACTGAACAGCGTGTGGTATTCTTATTGCTTTCCACCAGGAGAGATATTGACCACATTTAAAATCTAGTGCACGTGCTCTAAGCTATGGCCTTCTAAGTCCAGTTTCATACAAAGTTAGCTCTAAACCTAATCAATTATAGCGACCAGAACAAGCGAATCAATGTATCTTAGAGCTGGGCGTAGCCATCATTTCAGAAGTGAGGGGGACAGAAATGATCATATAGCCTATATATATATATATATATATATATATATATATATATATATATATATATTATTTTTCTGAACTGTCTATTGATCAAAGAAACCTGGAAAAAAATTATACTCAGATTTCAAAATTTTTCAACATCATCATAATAATAAATGTTTTTTGAGCAGCAAATCAGAATATCAGAATGATTTCTGAAGGATCTTGTGACAGGAGTAATGATGCTAAAAATGTAGCTTTGAAAAAATAACCTACATTTTAAAATGTATTCAAATATAAAACAGTTATTTTAAATACTAAAAATATTTCAAAATTGTACTGTTTTGCTGTACTTTGGATCAAATAGATGCAGGCTTGGTAAAAAGAAAAGACTTCTTTAAAAAAAAAACAAGAACAGGTTTACTACAAAACCTATTAGGCAACGTTACTTTTTATCTAATTTCTAACTTTTAATTGGCTTAGAAATTATATAACTGCTGGACAATAATCAATAATAATGACTTGTTAATGTTTATGCTACAAATTTTTTTTTATCACATAATAAGGCAGGAAAGTTTCTATACTGTAATAAATGCTATGCAAATTAGAAATGCATTATATACTTTATTTATTACCTGGAGATGACTTGAAAAACACAAATAAACCAAATATTGATACAGTAGTATTTTTTATGCGTTCCTGTTTCCAAACGTTTCTGTTTTCTGTGAAAAATGTTTTTCATGCAGCAATATCTTTTTTCCATTTCCTGGTTCGACTTTCTGCGCGAGAGCGCCTCCGCCCTCCGGGATCGAGGATGAATAAAACACACACTGCAGAAGTGTTGAGCGCTCCGTGATGTTCATCTCGTCTAATTACGCCCCTGTCAGGAAAATGGACCTCGATGGCCAGAGTTTAGAGTCCCCGATCTAGTGGATGTTTATATCCGCAAATAAATACTGTAAATACAAACAGCAGATATTAACCCTTGTGGGTTGTTGGGGATGTTTTCGTCCACTAGGGGGTAAAGTTGAGTCTTATTTTGGCCACAACTTTCTCTGTGTTTGAGCTAATGGAATGATTTTTGGTGACAAATCTTATTTTGACACATATTTTGGGAAAACTCAACGGTACACTGTGGGCAAATTCACTACCCTTTTGGGATGTTCGTGGATGAAAACATCCACTAAATTAAACTACTGTAAAAATGTATCAGATAAATATTTTTTTCAATTTTTTTTTTTTGCATAAATCTATTAATCAACCTCAGTCCTGATCAAAACTACCAATTTTTTTTTTTTTTTTTTAAATCCAAGATTTTAACTTTTTAATTACCAAGTTCATAAATGATGTCAATGATTTGGGAAAAAAAACACACACAAAATTACATATTTTCAATATAAAAAGTGATTGTGGACTGGATATTTTTTTACCTTTTATAACAGTCTTGGGCATGTCAAAGATTAGTAACAACATTGGCTTTGATGCATTTTTAGTTTTTGTGCAGCATTAGATTTAAATTTTTTCTCCCTAATTAGTTGTTGGTGGCTGTTTTTGCTCCATTGACTTCCATTATAACGACATTTTTTGATTGCAAAGCCATGACACCATATAATCATGCATTCTTGATTGTTTGTGGTTTTCCCTTTTGGGAAGAGGTAAAATTTTTAATTTTTACAGTTGATCACTAGGTGGGACCATTAACCCTTTAGATAGGCCTGTGCAAAAAAAGGCTTGGTTTCTGGCTTGTATATGGAGTTATATGGAGTATAACAGCAAATTATAGTGTTTGTGTGTGTGAGAGATTCTTGATTGTTGGTGGTTTTCCCTGTTGGGAAGAGGTAACATTTGTTATTTTTTACAGTTGATCACTAGGTGGGACCATTAACCCTTTAGATAGGCCTGTGCAAAAAAAAAAAAAGCTTAGTTTCTCACACACACACACATACACACTCAATATAATATGCTGTTATACTCCATATAGCTTCATATACAAGCCAGAAACTAAGCCTTTTTTTTGCACAGGCCTATCTAAAGGGTTAATGGTCCCACCTAGTGATCAACTGTAAAATTAACTAATTTTACCTCTTCCCAAAAGGGAAAACCACAAACAATCAAGAATGCATGATTACATGGTGTCATGGCTTTGCAATCAAAAAAATGTTGTTATAATGGAAGTCAATGGGGCAAAAACAGCCACCAACAACAAATTAGGGAGAAAAAAATTAAATCTAATGCTGCACAAAAACTAAAAATGCATTATCATCATTAATCGGTAGCCGAAAATGTTTTTTTTTTTTGTGTGTGTGAGAGATGCATTATGTGCTGTGACACACTGCTCTGTTCACAATGAGTCACAATGAGAGGCACTGTGGTCATTGTTCACGTGTGGTACAGGTGGGTCATGCTGTGGGAACACTATGAGGGTGAAGAGCTGCAGATGAACCCTCTTGTGATGCTAATCTGAAGTAGTTCTTATGGGAACTTGGCCTTGAGTTCTAGAGTAAGAACAAAATGTCAACTGAGACGCGACACGAGATGAACAAATCTTGAGTTCCTGTTATGTGCAGGGAATGTGTGTAGTGTTGTTTTGTAAAACACAGTTTAATTGACAGTGACAGGAAGACTTTGAACATTAACCTCACCTGAGCTACTGTTATGTTCAACATGAATAGATTTCTGTGTCTTTGTTGTTCAGGAAACAGTGGCCAACCAGAACCCAAAGTGTTAGAAAATCTCAGGATTGTGCGAACGAGTGGGTATAGACATGAAATGAGATGAGCTTCACGTTTTGTCAGAAGGTTAACCATACATGTTAAAAAAAAAAAAAAAAACACACAAAAAAATATTTTATTTAAAAACACAAATGGACTCTGTCATTTATAATATGCATATAATAAAAATATTACTTTGATCAGTTACTTTGATCAGGTTAGGGAGTAAAATAGGTTATCTGTAAAATCAGAACGGATAGGGTTTTTTTTTTTTTAGCTGAGAGGAAATTGACAGGAAGGAGATGTAGTTTAAAGGTACAAACCACTAAGCTGAATGAGAAATGTTTCCGCACAAGGACAAAGAGGTCACAGTCTTCATCCTGTTTGTGTTTTTGAAAGAGATATTTTTTTTCTGATGCGCATATAGCTATTGTGAAGACATCTAAAAGTCTAAAGTTAATTGTTGCTGAACCCTTAGGGGCGGTGCAATTTAGTATTATTATTATTATTATTATTATTATTATTATTATTATGCAATTAAGGAATGTGACAATGTTAACGTGCCAAATACAGAATCCCATGGACCAAACATATAACATAAAGGTATGAAACATAGGCTAAGTAAAGAAGATGACAGTATATACATGTGCCAAATATAGACTCGCTTTAACAAACAAACATACACTGTATACTGATAACCAACATTACAAGTCCATTCTGATTAGCTCCTGTATTTGCATTCATGTGTCTGTGAGCATGTGTGTGCATGTGTGTGTGTGTGCGTGTGTGCGTGTGTGTGTGTGTGTGTATGTGCGTGTGTGTGCGTGTGTGTGCGTATGTGTGCGTGTGTGTGTGTGTGTGTGCGTGCGCGTGTGTGTGCGCATGCGTTCGTGTGTCATTGTGTCTACAGTTGGAGGAGGAAGCATACAAATGAAATAGAATCTTAAAAGTTTAATGACAGATATTAGTATAACTTTAAAAATGAAGAAAAAAACAACAAATGTTATTAGCAACAATATTAATAATTACCATAATAATTATTATTTAATTAAAACTGGGAAAGGGTGGTGGACACTGAAGAGGGCAAGTAATAATAATAATATTAAGTTATAAATGAATAAATATTAAATAGTTTTATTGGGGTTACCTCTGATCCTGCAGTGGCTACAACACACCATAACTGAATCCCCATCCCATGTCACACCACAGCAGGAGTGTTAGGGAAAGATGCTGCGGGGCAACAGGGTGCAAAGTCCCCCCAACCCCAATCTGTCATGATCCTGGTCTTTTCCCTTCTCTCTGTCTCCCTCTTGTGATCACTTACTCACTCTTTCACGCACACTTTCCCACTCCTCCGCTCATTATCACTTTCAGCTGTCTCCCCTTTCATTCCCTCACCTGTCCCTTTTTGCCCTTGATTGTCTCTGCTTCTTATTCTCCTCCTAGCCCTGTCTCATTGTCGGATTATTCGATGACCTATCGTGAGATACACCTGTTCCCTAGTCCTGTCCTGTCTAGTCCGTGGATGGTTTCTTGTCATTTGTTTCTGCTGTGAGTAGTTTTGTCATTGGACTGTGTATTATCCAGCTGTGCCTGTTTGCAGAGTACCTGTGCTGCACCTGCCCCTGGCCTTTCACATCGCCGGCGACCTCCTCTGTTTTTTGACTGGGTGTTGACATCCCGGGGTCCCTGCCTCAGCCCCCGTGAAGATTTGTGTTTTCTCTGAGATCCTGTCGTCGGGCCATTTCTGTTTTGGGCTGAAGGAAGTCCGTGATTTTTGTTCTCTTTGTTCTGAGAGAGACTATTTTTCTTTATTAAAGACTGTCAATTGCACCTCTCCCTGGTCTTCCATCGTTCTTACCTCGTAACAGAATAATCCGACCAGAAGATGGACCAGGCGAGTGGTAACCCCCTCCAGAGTGCGGTGGAGCTCCAGGGTGCTCTGCTGGGGAAACATGAGGAGGAGTTATCCACCACGAGACGATCCGTTGAATCTCTGACCGCCCAGCTCTCGGGTCTAACTCAGCAGTTCCTCCACTACCGTCATGAGACCACTGCAGCAGCCGGACAGCGCGACTCTTCTGAGCCACGCATAAACAACCCTCCGTGCTATTCTGGTGAGCCTTTACAATGCCGAGCCTTTCTCACCCAATGCGAGGTTGTTTTTTCTCTCCAGCCGTCCACCTACGCCAGGGATCGATCTAAGGTGGCTTATGTGATTTCTCTTCTAAATGGACGGGCTCGAGAGTGGGCGGCGGCGAACTGGGAGGCAGAGGTCGACTGTGTCTTTAAGTTTTCTCTGTTCAAGGAGGAGATGATCCGAGTATTCGACCGGTCTGCACATGGTGGTGAAGCGTCCCGTCTCCTATCCACCTTGCGCCAGGGGAGGAGGTCAGTCACAGACTTTTCAATTGAGTTTCGTACTCTGGCCACAACTAGTGGATGGAACGGCCCGGCACTAATCTCCCGCTTTCTCGAGGGCCTCAACTCAGAGATTAAGGACGAGGTCGTTGTCCGAGAGGTTCCTGACAATTTCGACTCCCTAGTCGAGCTGGCTCTTCGCATTGAAAGACGTTTCGAGATGCGACGGAGGGCTCGCGGATTGGAGGCTTCTTTACTCCCCTCTTCCTCAGTTACTCGTCCGCCACTGCCCTCTGCTGCTGATCCTGAGCCGATGCAGCTAGGGGGGCTTCGCATAACTGCACGGGAACGCCAGCGCAGGATTATGGATCGTCTATGTATGTACTGCGCTGCCGCTGATCATTTTGTCTCCAGGTGCCCAGTAAAAGCCAGCGCTCGTCAGTAGGCGGAGGGTTGCTGGCGAGCGCTACATCATGGGTCTCTCCATCTAAGTCCTGCACTTCCCTTCCCGTTCACCTCCGCTGGCGGGGATCGTCTGTTTCCTGCTCAGCATTACTAGATTCGGGGGCGGAGGGGAACTTCATTGACGAGACTTGGGCTTTAAGACAAGGTATTCCCCTTTTAGATTTGCAAGACTCCACCCCCCTGTTTGCCCTAGATGGTAGTCCTCTTCCTAGGGTACAGAGAAGGACTTCACCATTGACTCTTACTGTTTCAGGAAATCATAGAGAGACTATTTCTTTTTTTATTTTTCATTCCCCTTTCTCTCCCGTGGTTTTAGGCCACCCGTGGTTAGTTCTTCATAACCCCCAGATTAACTGGGCAGAAGGCACTATTCTGTCTTGGAAATTGTCCTGTCATGTCAATTGTCTGTCTTCTGCTGTGCCCCCTGTCTTGCCCGTAACTGTTTTTCAGGAGGAGCCAGGTGATTTGTCTGGGGTTCCGGAGGAGTATCACGATTTGCGGGAGGTCTTCAGTCGTTCCCGGGCCGCTTCTCTCCCCCCTCATCGCCCGTATGACTGCAGCATAGATCTTCTCCCAGGTACTACGCCCCCCCGTGGTAGACTATACTCATTATCCGCCCCCGAGAGGGAGGCGCTCGAGAAATACCTTTCTGAATCACTGAATGCGGGTACCATCGTTCCTTCCTCGTCTCCAGCGGGAGCCGGTTTCTTCTTTGTTAAGAAGAAAGATGGCTCCCTGCGCCCCTGCATAGACTATCGGGGTTTAAATGATATCACTGTCAAGAATCGTTATCCATTGCCCCTGATGTCCTCCGCCTTCGAGATCTTGCAGGGAGCTAAGATATTCACTAAGCTCGACTTACGTAACGCCTATCACTTAGTACGTATTAAGGAGGGGGATGAATGGAAGACCGCGTTTAATACGCCCCTCGGACACTTTGAATACCGGGTTCTTCCCTTCGGGTTGGTCAACGCTCCCGCGGTCTTTCAAGCCTTAGTCAATGATGTCCTACGAGACATGCTCAATGTTTTTGTATTCGTCTACCTTGATGACATTCTGATTTTTTCGCCGTCTCTCCAGGTGCACGTCCAGCATGTTCGTCGTGTTCTTCAGCGCCTATTAGAGAATCGACTTTACGTTAAGGCCGAGAAGTGTTCTTTCCACGCCCCCTCAGTTACGTTTCTGGGCTCGATCATCTCGGCAGAAGGGATTAGTATGGACCCTGCTAAGGTCCAGGCTGTTACCGACTGGCCTGTGCCCGATTCCCGTCTCGCACTACAACGTTTTCTCGGGTTTGCTAATTTTTATCGTCGTTTTATACGTAACTTTAGTCAAGTAGCCGCACCCCTTACTGCTCTGACCTCAGTCAAGTCCCAGTTTAGATGGTCCGCTTCTGCGCAGGCTGCGTTCGACACGCTTAGATCGCTTTTTACTACCGCACCTATCCTTCTCACCCCTGACTTCTCTAAACAATTCATAGTCGAGGTCGATGCCTCGGAAGTAGGGATCGGGGCGGTGCTATCCCAGCGCTCCTCCGCTGACGACAAGATACACCCCTGCGCCTTTTTCTCCCACCGTCTTTCTCCTGCTGAGCGCAATTACGACGTAGGCAACCGCGAACTGCTCGCCATCCGTCTAGCATTGGGCGAATGGCGACAGTGGCTAGAAGGAGCTCCCGTCCCTTTTATCGTCTGGACAGATCACCGTAACCTAGAATATATCCGCAAGGCCAAGAGACTAAATGCTCGTCAGGCCCGCTGGGCGTTATTCTTTACCCGTTTTGATTTCACTATCTCGTACCGTCCGGGTACCAAGAACGTCAAACCTGATGCACTATCCCGTCTTTTTGACTCCTCTGCTTCTTCTGAGCCTGAGGAGATTATTCCCCCGGGTCATGTTGTTGGCACGGCCGTCTGGGGAATAGAGAAGCTGGTTAAGCGCTCCCTCTCTCGTGTCATAGTTCCGCGCAACTGCCCTAAGGGGCTGCTTTTCGTCCCTGTGTCAGCGCGTCGGGCAGTCCTTCAATGGGGACACACCTCTAAATTGACAGCCCATCCCGGCGTCCGGGGCACCATCGCTTTTATCCGTCAGCGCTTTTGGTGGCCGTCTTTAGAACGGGACACGCGACGATTTATTGCCTCCTGCGATACGTGCGCCCAGACTAAGACTGACAGTTCCCCTCCGGCCGGTCTACTTCGTCCGTTACCGGTTCCGACTCGACCGTGGTCTCACTTAGCACTCGACTTTATCACCGGTCTTCCTCTCTCTGGGGGGAACACCGTTATTCTTACCGTGGTAGATCGTTTTTCTAAGTCGGCCCATTTTATTCCCCTCGCTAAACTCCCTTCTGCCAAGGAGACCGCCCAGATCATGGTGGACCATGTTTTTAAGCTACATGGGTTACCCACTGATATTGTGTCTGATAGAGGCCCCCAATTTTCTTCTCAATTTTGGAAAGAATTTTGTCGTCTGATTGGGGCATCCGTTAGCCTCTCGTCCGGGTTTCATCCCCAGACGAACGGCCAAGCAGAGCGGACTAATCAAATCGTCGCCCGCATGCTCCGCAGTCTCACCCATCAGAATCCCGCGTCATGGTCACAGCAACTCTCTTGGGCCGAATACGCCCATAATTCACTCCCCTCCTCTGCTACGGGACTTTCACCCTTTCATTGCTGTCTCGGTTATCAACCTCCGATATTCGCGTCTCAAGACTCTGAGTCTAATGTTCCGTCCGTGCAAGCTTTTATTGGCCGATGCAAACGCACCTGGAGGAGAGTGCGATCTGCTCTCTGTCGAGCTAGAAGACGCATGACCGTTACGGCCAATAGGCGCAGAGTTAAGAGCCCTCGCTACGTTTGCGGCCAGAGAGTGTGGTTGTCCACTTCAAATTTACCTCTCCGGTCCGAATCACGCAAATTGTCTCCCCGCTTTATTGGACCATTTCGCATTGTAAGAATCATTAACCCTGTCGCAGTTAAACTTCACCTCCCGCCTAATCTACGTCGAGTCCACCCCGTGTTTCACGTCTCTTGCATTAAACCAGTCATCCGTCCCCCTTCTCGCCCGGTGCGCGTCCCTTGTCTTGTCGATGATACCCCCGTCTACAGGGTTCGCCGCATCCTCGACATGCGCCGTCGGGGACGCGGTCGACAATATCTGGTCGACTGGGAGGGGTATGGTCCTGAGGAGAGAAGTTGGGTTCCCTCCCGGGACGTCCTGGATCCTTCACTCATCGATGATTTCCTCCGGACCCGCCAGTTGTCCCCAGGAGCGCCAGGAGGCGCTCGTTGAGAGAGGGGGTACTGTCATGATCCTGGTCTTTTCCCTTCTCTCTGTCTCCCTCTTGTGATCACTTACTCACTCTTTCACGCACACTTTCCCACTCCTCCGCTCATTATCACTTTCAGCTGTCTCCCCTTTCATTCCCTCACCTGTCCCTTTTTGCCCTTGATTGTCTCTGCTTCTTATTCTCCTCCTAGCCCTGTCTCATTGTCGGATTATTCGATGACCTATCGTGAGATACACCTGTTCCCTAGTCCTGTCCTGTCTAGTCCGTGGATGGTTTCTTGTCATTTGTTTCTGCTGTGAGTAGTTTTGTCATTGGACTGTGTATTATCCAGCTGTGCCTGTTTGCAGAGTACCTGTGCTGCACCTGCCCCTGGCCTTTCACATCGCCGGCGACCTCCTCTGTTTTTTGACTGGGTGTTGACATCCCGGGGTCCCTGCCTCAGCCCCCGTGAAGATTTGTGTTTTCTCTGAGATCCTGTCGTCGGGCCATTTCTGTTTTGGGCTGAAGGAAGTCCGTGATTTTTGTTCTCTTTGTTCTGAGAGAGACTATTTTTCTTTATTAAAGACTGTCAATTGCACCTCTCCCTGGTCTTCCATCGTTCTTACCTCGTAACACAATCCCTGGCCACTACCTACATGCCCCATTTACCTTATATGTCTGTTTATTTATTTATAGTTTTATATTGTATATGTCTCAGTTAGTTTTTGATGCTGAATAACATCTGACAAACAATACAGAGGAGTTGAAGGCTGCTATCAAAGAAACCTGGGCTTCAGTATTGTCTCAGCAGAGCCACAGGCTGATCGCCTCCATCCCACTCCGCATTGAAGCAATGATTTGTGCAAAACGAATCCCAATCCCATAATTAAACCTACTTTGGAGATCTTGAACATTTCTGTTTTGTAAATCTTTTCTTGATTGATCTTTGAGAAAAAGTAAGATACTGATTTTTTTTTTCCTAAGCTGTAAGTCGTAACCATCAGAATAAAATAAAAATAAAATAAAATGGAAAACAGAAAATAGAACAGACTTTAATTTAGTTAATCAGAGCAGGGATAGTCAGCAGGGATTTTTTTTGTTTGCTTGTTTGTTTTGCTGAGAGGAGAATGGCAGGAAGGAGTAAAATTGGGCGAGGAGCTGCAGACCACAAGCTGAACAAAATGAACACAATCGTGCAAAAAAATCTGCACTTCACAGTTTCTGTTCAAAGTCTTCATCCTGTTTGTGTGAGTGAAAGAGCTGAACTTCCTCTAATGTTCATATAGATACTGTAAAGACAATCCACGCTTAGTTTACTGTCCATCTTGAGCTCCTCACTGAAGTAAAAGGAGGGGGACACCTCTGAGGGGCGGAGTTTATCAAGACGAAGTAAACCTAATCTGCAAGTATGGAAGCTGAAATCAAAATGTAGAGTTTATGCGTTTTTAAAATGGATGGATGTACCACAACCTTCAGGATATATTTTAATTGACGTACAGTAACAGTCCAACGCACATCGTAATCTCAACTCTTAATCTTCATGGGCTTTTCTTTTTGTATCCTATCTTGAAAATTTGAAGCAAAAAGGATTCTAATATAAAAGTGATAATATTGATAGCACCGTTAACTGTATTCCTCGAAATGCGCAAACTCGCTCTACTAAATCTTTATTGATATATTTTATTGATCGGATATTTTGGGAACTGTGAATATGATTCATAAATATTTTTTTCTCTGCCTATGGATTTGGTTATCACATGGTAAGTGATATGTTTTATTATTATTATTATTATTATTATTATTATTATTATTATTAAATAGTGGTTAATTCCCAAAAGTTGCCGTTTTTATATTTCCACACAATAACATTATTTCGGTATTTGAATATGTTTTACATCTGGAAAACAACCGACTCACAATAAAACAATATTGTTGTGTGTTTCAGTTGTTATTGGTGATACAGATGAAGTGAAGTCAGTGTCAGTGACTGAAGGAGATTCTGTCTCTCTAAACACTGATGTCTCTGAAGTACAGAGAAATGATCATATACTGTGGATATTTAACATTAACAATTCATACACTCGTATTGCTGAAATCTACAGACAGATCATCTATATAGATGATAATACTCTGATATTTGGAGACAGACTCCAGATGGACAGTCGGACTGGATCTCTGACCATCAGAAACATCAGAACTGAACACTCTGGACTTTATAAAATACAGATCGTCAAAGCTGCTGGGATCACATACAAGAGTTTTTCTGTTGCTGTCTATGGTGAGTAATATTTTACATGTTTAATAATATAAAAAAATGAAAGTGATGTTAAATTTTCAGAAGAATTGTTATTCAAGATGAATATATCTTTATCTAATAAGGTATAAGAGGGTGTGCTGTATTCAAAATATTATCAAAGCTAATCACATTGTAGACAGCCACAGTGCCTTATTGCTTAAAACATAAATTTATAAAAATGTTAAAGGAATAGTTCACTCAAAAATGAACATTTGCTGGAAATCTACTTTCTCTCAGACTGTTTAAGATGTGGTTTGTTTTTCATTGGAAGAGATGTTAACAAATGAAGCATTACATTGCTTTCTCACAAGTTGATTCTCTGCAGTAAATGGGTGCCGTCAGAACGAGATTCCAAACACAGAATACAACATCTTCAAATTTGTGCCCATTTATATTAAGCAACATTTGTATTTCTATTTATCTCTTATATTTCCAGCTCCTCTTCCCTCTCCTGTCATCAGCAGAGACACTTCAAACTGTTCTTCATCATCGTCATCATCTTCATCATCTTCATCATCATCTTCATCTAAACGTTCATCAGTGTCTAATTGTTCACTGTTGTGTTCAGTGTTGAATGTGAGTGCTGTGACTCTCTCCTGGTACAAAGGAAACAGTTTATTGTCCAGCATCAGTGTGTCTGATCTCAGCATCAGTCTCTCTCTACCTCTGGAGGTGGAATATCAGGAGAACAACATCTACAGCTGTGTGATCAACAATCCCATCACAAACCAGACCACACATCTCAACATCACTCAACTCTGTCAGCCATGTGAAGGTACGTCTATGGTGATATTAGTGATTATAATTAGTGATTAAATTCTTCAAAGTTTCCAAGACATGTTAAGTGAGTTTAGAGCTATGGTAACAATATCTTGACTGGTAATTACTATTGAAATACTTGTATAGCCTACCTAAACAGATTTGCAACAGTCTCTTACTTTTTTTAACTTTGCTGTAATAAAACAAATTTCATCCTGTGTATCCGTGTAGTATTTAGACTTCATATTAAACAGACATCACCTACAGGAGGGGCTATAGACAGCATTTAAAGCATAATACATATATATATATATATATATATATATATATATATATATATATATTATATATATATATATATATATATATACAGTACAGACCAAAAGTTTGGACACACCTTCTCTTTCTTTATTTTCATGACTATGAAAATTGTAGAGTCACACTGAAGGCATCAAGGGCTATTTGACCAAGAAGGAGAGTGATGGGGTGCTGCGCCAGATGACCTGGCCTCCACAGTCACCGGACCTGAACCCAATCCAGATGGTTTAGGGGTGAGCTGGACCGCAGACAGAAGACAAAAGGGCAAACAAGTGCTAAGCATCTCTCCGGGAACTCCTTCAAGACTGTTGGAAGACCATTTCAGGTGACTACCTCTTGAAGCTCATCAAGAGAATGCCAAGAGTGTGCAAAGCAGTAATCAAAGCAAAAGGTGACTACTTTGAAGAACCATCTTCAAAGGTGGTCATCTGGCGCAGCACCCCATCATTATATATATATATATATATATATATATATATATGTAAAATCGGCCTCTTCTGCAATTATCAAACACATTCACACTACTGCATACTTAGAATAACAGAATAACAGTTAAATCCCTGCTGACTGAGACAAGCCCAGTATGAACATCCCCTAATGGTCTCGGGTTTCCTTCACTGCCTTCACAAATAGTTTTCATGCTGCAGTTTAACTTTATGTAGAGCAGATGTTGGGTGTAGTTGCTGGAGAATAACAGTCCCCTGATGTTAATTCCAGATGTCATGCAGGGTGACCACTGTCCCACCTTGCAGCTGCTTGTTGCTGAGAAGCAAAACAAACATCAGATGTGTTTCCGCTCTTCTGCAGTGAAGGTCGATGCATTGCTCTGAGCTGTTATTTGTACTGTAGAAAATCCAAACAAAGCCTGGACGTTTTTCCAGGAAGGAGGAGGTTTTGAGTGATATATAGTTTGTTGTATTTCAGAAATCAATGGGAAATTAAATTTTGCATAATTTGACTACTTTGTTGTGTTGCAGAAAATTAAAAAAACGAAAGGGTATAAAACAATAAATGTAAATGCATATTTAAAAATAATAATAATCATAATCTGTCTTTTACGACAAAGTGTTTCTTATTTCTGTTCACATTTGTGTTCTGCATCCAAGCAGAACTGCACAAGCATCTTTTTTTTTGTTGCACTTAACAAATGCCAGCTGCACTGTGACCCATTACCTGCTCTGCTCAAGATGAGACGCGCTGTGGTCTTCGGTCAGATGTGGTACGGGTGTCTATTATTGGAGATATGAGATGCAGAAGGGGTGCAGAACGTGCTCTGGAAACACTGTGGGCGAAAGGCTACATATGAAACCAAGGCCTCTAAAACAGCACTGAAGACAAAAAAAAAAAAAAAAGGCAAATGTGTCATAGCAATACTTTAAAACAACATACTTAATCAGAGATGTCTAAATTAAAATATAATAAGATGTTCTGATGAACTTTTACCAGAAGCTGCCAATAGATGCTGTAAAAACAAATAGTGGTCTATTGAACAGAAATTCATTTGACAAAAATGCTTGACTGAATTAGTTGCTCAGAGGAAATATAAGTATGCATTGAGGAAGATGGCTGACCTTGACCTCGGGTCATGAGTAACAATGAGTTAATTGTGAATGAATGTAGAAAACTGTTGTTCTATAATTCCCATGAGACACGATTCAAGTATGCAGATTCCCTTGTGCAAATCATTTGGCAGTAAAACACTGAACCTTGAGGATGGTGTTCAAAAATGTAATTTAATATGCCATTTAAATATCTTTTGTTAAACACAGAAATAGTGCATGAATGTTATTCACACAAATGTACATTTATCATAAACACTTCTTTCAGCATAAGACAGGAAATAGTGGCCAGCCAAAACCAAAGTGTCACAACATCTCTAGATAGTGTGAACTGAGTATAGAAATGAAACTGCATTAACTATTCAGTATCTAATGTTATGTCATTTTTGTGCCCTGACTGACATCTTTACTGATGTTAATTGACTCTTGTGCTTAAGACTGAATCCTGTGCTGTTGTAAACCATATATTTTTGTCACAAAAAATGTTCTTGGTGTTTTCAGTCTAAATCACCCGTTAACAGAACAGACTCTTTGATTTACTCAGCAGCTTTGAGGTTTCGTACTCATTAGAGCAGACTAAAAAGAGGCTTTTATTTCATTTAGTTAATCAGAGCAGCAGGGATTTATTTGTTATTTTTTGCTGAGAGGAAAATGGCAGGAAGAAGTAAACTGGGAGAGGATCTGCAAACCACAAGCTGAGCAAAATAAATACTTTTGTGCAAAAAAAAATCTGCACCTCAACACAGTTTCTGCTCAAAGTCTTCATCCTGTTTGTGTGAGTGAAAGAGCTGAACTTCCTCTAATGTTCATATAGCTACTGTAAAGACGATCCACGCATAGTTTACTGTCAATCTTGAGCTCCTCACTGAAGTAAAAGAAGGGGGACCCGAGGGGTGGAGTTTATCCAGACGAAGTATGCTAACCCAAATCTGGAAGTATGGAAACTGAAATCAAAATTTTGCGTTTTGGATTCTGTTGGCTACTTTTTTCTTCACTTAAAAATATCGTGCGTTTTTAAAATGGATGGATGTACCACAACCTTCAGGATATATTTTAATCGACGTACAGTAAGATTCCAACGCACATCGTAATCACAACTCTTAATCTTCATGGGCTTTTCTTTTTGTATCTCATCTTGAAAATTTCAAGCGAAAACGATACTAATATAAATGTTATAATAGGCTATTGAGAGCACCGTTAACTGTATTCCTCGAAATTATCGTTTTTGTTTTAAACGTATTAGGTTTCTTTTAATAGGCCTATTCGACTTCGAAAAAAGCGGACGAGCAAACTCGCTCTAATAAATCATGAGTTTATTGATCGGATATTTTGGGAACTGTGAATATGATTCATAAAACTTTTTTCCTCTTCCTATGGATTTGGTTCTCACATGGTAAGTGATACGTTTTTTATTAAATAGTGTTTCATTCCCAAAAGTTGCCGTTTTTGTATTTTCAAACAATATATATTTCGGTATTTTGAATAGCCTAACATCTGGAAAACATCCTAAAGACATAAACAACCGACTCAAGTCTGAGTTGATGAACAAGTCCTTTTCAATGGGCTTGTTGTTTTTTGTTATGTATATATATATATATATATATATATATATATATTTTAACTGGAGAAATATATGAATAAAACAATATTGTTGTGTGTTTCAGTTGTTATTGGTGATACAGATGAAGTGAAGTCAGTGTCAGTGACTGAAGGAGATTCTGTCTCTCTTAACTCTGGTGTCTCTGAAGTACAGAGAGATGATCAAATACTGTGGATATTTAACATTAACAATTCAGACATTCGTATTGCTGAAATCCATAAGCAGGTCATTGATATGTTTAACAGTAAAGAGATATTTGGAGACAGACTCCAGTTGGACATTCGGACTGGATCTCTGACCATCAGAAACATCAGAACTGAACACTCTGGACTTTATAAACTACAGATCATCAAAGCTGCTGGGATCACATACAAGAGTTTTTCTGTTGCTGTCTATGGTGAGTAATATTGCATGTTTAATAATATAAAAAAATAAAAGTGATGTTAAATTATCAGAAGAATTGTTCTTTAAGACTAATAACCCTTTAAGGTAAAAGAGGGTGTGCTGTATTCAAAATATTATCAAGACTAATCACATTATAAACAGCCACAGTGCGTTATTGCTTAAAACATATATTTATAAAAAATGTTAAAGAAATAGTTCACTCAAAAATGGACATTTCCTGGAAATCTAGTTTCTCTCAGACTGTTTAAGATGTGGTTTGTTTTTCATTGGAAGAGATAACAAATTAAAACAAATTTTAACAAATTAAAAAACATTACGTTGCTATCTCACAAGTTGATTCTCTGCAGTAAATGGGTGCCGTCAGAACGAGATTCCAAACACAGAATACAACTTCTTCAATTTTTTCCCCATTTAAATTAAGTAACATTTGTATTTCCATTTATTCTCAATATTTCCAGCTCGTCTGCCTGTTCCTGTCATCACCAGAGACACTTCAAACTGTTCTTCATCATCATCATCATCATCATCTAAACGTTCATCAGTGTCTAATTGTTCACTGCTGTGTTCAGCTGTGAATGTGAGTGCTGTGACTCTCTCCTGGTACAAAGGAAACAGTTTATTGTCCAGCATCAGTGTGTCTGATCTCAGCATCAGTCTCTCTCTACCTCTGGAGGTGGAATATCAGGAGAACAACATCTACAGCTGTGTGATCAACAATCCCATCACAAACCAGACTCAACACAACATCAACATCACTCAACTCTGTCAGCCATGTGAAGGTACGTCTGTAGTGATATTAGTGATTATAATTAGTGATTAAATATATTCTTCAAGCTTTCCAAGACATGTTAAGTTAGATTGAGAGCTATGGTAATAATGTCTTGACTGATAATTATTATTGTTCTGTTGTTCATTACAGAGCTCATGCAGCAGTCACAGATGGTGGTAATATCAGTTATAGTGATAGCTCTGATCGTGGTTGTAGCTGTGGGGGTGATATACTTTTACAACAAGAATCGCAAAGAAGCATGCCCAGAAGGCAAGTATTACTCTTTTCATCACATATTATGAGGATTCTGAGACAAAATCAAGATTTTAAAAGATGTGCCACAAAATCTGTTTTTAAACACCATTTAAGACTTATTTGAAAAATGTAACATTATCATTAAAACAGTCCAGACTTGTGAGGAAGAAGTACTTTATGCCGAAACAAGATTCTGTGCGCGTAGTGCTCACAGTACGGTAAGACACAGTATTGCAGTGTGCACTGAATCTGTCTGCAGAAACCACAAGCGCTGAGAGAAACACATGCGCTTACACATGTGAAGACGAAGCAGAAAATGTGCCATTCTGTGCTGATGTCAGTGTTGTACTTATTTGTCTGTGCAATATGTTGCCTTTCAAGCAATTTTAGCTCAATTCCTGCTCATGCTTGTTTTTTTCTGCTTAGGCCTCAGTTGTACATGATAGCATCCCCACTTTGCAATATCAACTTGAGAAAGCACATTATACCAGAAAATGTTCTCATTTCTCAGAGCTAGTACAGTTTAGAAAGGATTGAGGCTGACATTTTTCTGAATACTATGATTATTCCTCTGTAAAGCCACAGGCATCTGTAACACGCACAAACAGTGATGCACAGTCATCAAATCACAAAAGCATTCATTATAAACCCTGATTATTCAATGGCAGCTGAATTAAATGAAGGAAAGCAGTGATTTCCTTTCAGCTCTACAAGAAATTAAACAATGAACAGTGTTTTTAAAAAATGTTAAATAACCACAATGTCCTTTAAAATCCAAAAGCAAAGCTCTTACTTGCCAGTATTTAAAAAAGTTAAAACAATCAAATAAAACACCAGGCTTTTGCTCTCATGTCCTTTGCTTGTAATTGTCTTTGTGTTCAACCGTTGTCCTTGAGCCGATTTATAGTGTTTATAGTCAAGAAGTATTACAAGAACATCACCAGACTGTTGATATAGATGTATACACACAAACATTACTTATATACATGTACACATAACACAATTTTGTTGTTGTTTTAGTTTTAATTCCTAACGTTTGTGTTTTGTTTTCTTTCAGAAACCTGATGAAGAACACCACATCATATACTCGAGTGTTAATGTAAAATGAAAGGATCAGTGTATTTGCCTCTTGGTGACTAATATGTTGCGTGCATGAAAAACTCATTTTCAAGTATATCAGGTTCAATGATCTCAAAGTGCATCTTTAAGTGCAGATTTCAGAGAGTGACAAATGCTTCACAGTTCCGAATGGAAGTGATTAAAGACTAGTGTTTCAGTTTCATCAGTATTTTATCACTATTTCAAGATCGATTAACATCCTGTTTATGTATTATTCATTTCTCTGGAATATTTGACATTGACTGGTCAGTTGGCATTCAGCAAGAAAATATTTCTGCATAACCTCTGCTCGTCTGAGTGACTCCGTATAACTTACGACTCATCCCTAAAATCTCATACTATTTAATGGTTTATACCTAATGTTACTTAGGAACTTCAGTGTTCGACGCCAGTTTAATCTAACTTTGGCCTTCCAGCATGCTGTTACTTGATCTGCATTCAGCTGTTTACCTGTTAGACAAGACATGTTCTTACAAGTTCAGCTCTGTTACAGGAATCTTTCTCTTATATTCTGTTAAACATTCCCAGACACTGAAGTCTTAACAAAACATCTTGTTGTTGTTTTTTTTATTTTTTTTATCAGCTCTATTATATATATATATATATATATAATTGGTTTGCTAAATATATATTTGTGCACTATTTTGTAAACCTTTTCTACATTATTTTTGTACCTTTTAGATTCTTGGATCATAACTTTGTATTGAAAGATTTTTTTTGTATTATTGAACATGCACTTGTAAGCAGATGAAAGTCGGATTCATATGAAATATGAATTCATAAGTTTTTCTACACATTCCAATTAAAATATTTTGAACCTTCTGCGTTGTTGTTGTGCCATCAGCAAATCAAAATTGTAAAGATTTTTCTTTCCTGCTTCTCCAGAATGATTATTCAGATGACATTTACAGCATTGGCTCACATGTTGTGCACAGGAGTCCCCTGGACGTCACATCTAGTTTGACTGCTTCTGCCTTTGAGATGAATGGGAATTTAAACAGTTGACTGTCTTCAGTTATTATATAGACATCCTTTTTCACAGATTAGATCCTGAAAGTCTGGCTCCCATTTTATTCCAACCCTAACTGAAAAGCCATAACTTGTCTGCCGTTACTTGCTCAGCTCGTCAGACAGGACATGTCTGTGCAACTAATACTGGAAATGTTCCACTGTATTTTACATGTTAGCTCTGAGCTCATCAGAAAAAGTTGTATTTCTACAGCACTTTTTTAGTATAGAAAAAGAAAATGTGTACTCAATACTGTTTTCTGTAATGTGTGCCCAACTGATCTTGACATACTAATGCTGATCTAGTCTCACAGGTAAAGTAGTAATGCAATGCAAACAAATCTTTTTCTACATTCATGTATTAAACTAAAACAGCACTGACCATGTGTTTATGTCATTAAATTAGTGTTGCCCCAATAAAAAATTATTTTGCCATGACAAAAAGTATCTAAAAAAGTCAAGTCAAGTCTGCTTTATTGTCAATTCTTCAACATGTACAGTACATAGATACAGAGTATTGAAATTGCATTTCTCTCAGACCCTTTGTGCAACCAGATAACATTAACAGTAAAACATTAAATACAGATAATAAAATATAAAGTACAACTATACAAATATGTCATGTAAAAAAGAAGACAAGTAAAGCAGCACAAGGCACATGGCAGGTAGAGTGCAAACCAGTGTCGTAAACAGTGCAGATAAAATTATTGTAGTGCAAAAGACCTTATTTAGTCTGGTTTCAATGCTGAATGAGGTAGTGAGCAGACCGATGCTGTACAAAGTGTCTGTTGTGGATCCCAGAGTGTTTGAGGGAGCTGGTGGTGGTGGTGGTGCATGGGGAAAAAGAGGGGAGGGGGCAAGGTCAAGGGAAGTTCAGGTCACTGACAGCCTGATGAATAAAGCTGTCATTCAGTCTTCAAAGCTTCAAAGGATGTGTTGCAGGCGCCATACCACACAGTGATGCAGCTAGTCAGGATGGTGCCTCTGTAGAAGGTGTACATGATGGGGGCGGGACTCTGGCTCTTTTCAGTTTGCAGAGGAAGTTGAAACGCTGCTGTGCTTTCTTGGCCAATGCTGAGGTGTTGTCGGTCCAGGAGAGATCCTCTGTGTTGTGCACATCCAGGAACCCTCTCCACAGTCGCACCATTGATGGTCAGAGGAGCATGCTGAGTGTGCACTCTCCTGAATTCAACAACAATCTCCTTCTACTTTTCAATGTTCAGAGAGAGATTTTTGTCACTGCAACATTGGCCAGGCGGCTCACCTCGCTCCTGTAGTTTGTCTCATCTCTGTTGCTAATGAGACCCACCACAGTCATGTCATCCGCAAAATTAATAAAGAGGTTGGAGTTGTGCGACGGTGTGCAGTTGTGGGTCAGCAGAGTGAAGAGGCGGGGGCTCAGCACACATCCTTGGGGGACCCCAGTGTTCAGTGTGATCGTGCTGGATGTGTTGCTGCCAATTGTTGAGCCTCAGTTGTACCAGTTTGTGGATGAGCTGTTGAGGGATGATTCTGTTGAATGCTGAACTGAAGTCTATGAACAGCATTCTGACGTATGAGTATTTTTTGTCTAGATGTTTGAGTGCTGAGTGGAGGGCAGTGGCGATGGCGCAATCGGTTTGAGCGGTCGGACTGAAATGCAAACTGGAAGGGATCCAGGGAGGGGGGGAGGGCAGACTTGATGTGATGCATGACTAGCCGTTCGAAACATTTCATGAGAATGGGAGTATAGTGCAACTGGATGGAAGTCATGGAAGCAGGGTGGAGACAGCTTCTTCAGGACTGGAATGATGGTGGTATCTTTAAAGAATGTGGGGGCAACAGCCTGACATAGTGAAATGTTGAAAATGTCTGTGAAGACCTGAGTGAGTTCTGTCTTCAAAAGTCGTTCACTAATGTATTTAGCCCAACAATTTTTGGAATGTTCTAAAGAAAGACGTCATTGTAGACTTACACATTAATTATTTGACTAATTCTTAAAACAAACCATGTCTCTGCTTGTCAAGTCTGGAGTTGTTAAATGTGGTGACTTCAAGTCAGTGACACTAGAGGGAGCCAAAACGTTAAACAATGTGCATCTTTCATAAATAGTATGTGACAATAGAAGTCCAAAAGCCACAATCCATGTTGCTTTTAAGTAGAATTCAGAACAACAACTACAAATAGAAAGAACTACAAGAATTTTTAGTTCTGACTTTCATAATTTATTTCATGATTTAAAACCTGTAAATCAACTGCTATTTCATGGTCCACAACATGAGAAAAAGCAATTTACATGAACAACTATGTGGCACCATTGTGCAGCAGCAAGCATTTCTACCTCAAGAAACCTCAAAGTTGATCTGTAGATAAATTTGTGCAAATGTATAGGTCCCCATTTCTATATTTCGCTTGGGGCCCTCAAATCACTAAATCCACCCCTGCGTAAATGTTACCATATTTTAAATTCAAAAGAGCCATAATTGAGAAATAAATGTAGTTTGCATCACTGGATATTACTGTCAGTTAACATTTGTCTTTCCTTCAACATTAAAGCTGAATGTTGCCAGTAACGTCAGTCACAGCAAAACTGTTCCATGTTTTTCAGCAAAATTTACTGTTTGTTATTTATTTGATATCGACACATTTGCTGGTAGTAATGCCATAAATGAGTTCTATCTGTTGCAACATTTCTTACTGCCTTCTGTTAAAAAATATTTTTTTACCAAGGTAAATCTGCATATAATTAGAATAAAAATTAAAATATTGTTTAATGTAAAATATGTTAAAGATTAGCAAACAGGTTGTTGATTTATTTGTTACCTCACAAAAGCTATTTATTCGGTGTAGAGAAGCCTCTTTCACTGACATCCATTCTGAAATACGGACTCTGGTCTCCTGCTGTCATGATCCGGTCTATAAACTTCTGGCCCCACGTTACAGAATACTCTGCCACACAAACATAAAGCAGCTTTACAGAGGAACATTGGCCAGGTATGGACACTGCACATATATTATTAGCTCTTAAACAAGGTCCCAATGCTGGCGAAATGAAAGCTTTAGCCTAAGTTCTGCCAGGAAGGCTCAATCACTTCGTCACTAATTAGCTTCATCATTATCCAATCACGTCTTTATACTTTGGTATAAAAGATCGTACTTACACATGTTTGAGTTCGCAGATGCCGACGTGATAACAACCTACACCCTCCCCACAACCACCAGGATGGTCCTGTCCTTACCTTCCAGGGGGGTCGGCTGCGCCCCTGCCTTCGTCTTCAGGCAGGAAATGCAAGTCCGCTACCCTCGAATTACGAACCATGGACGGGGCCTTCCGCCAAAGAAATTTATAATTTTGCTTGCTGAATTGTCAATAAATGTATGCTTCGTACGTTTTAACTCCCGAGTCTTTCTGGTAGAACTATATTCAGGAGTCTCTAGCCATTGCCTATTACTCTGATTTACTGGACTGTTTGTTGATAGAGTTTTTTTTTTCATTAATCAGCCACTGAGGTCTAAGCTCAGAGGCGAGGGTCCGTGTTCACCACTTTGCCAGTTTATGGACTATGCTTTGTTGTGTGTTGGCTCTTCATTCACTGTGGGCATCGCAGAGGAAGAACATGACACCTCACTCACTCATGTAATGGCAGCCGCACTAGAGCACAAAATGGTGGCAACTGCTGAGCCTGATTGCAAGATGACCAACCCGGCACCACAGCACAAAATGGCCGCCAATCTAGAGTCCGCTCCTTGCAAGCATGGCCCAGAACCCGCTCATCGCATGCACCCTCTGGGAGGTTGGGTCGTGGTACTTCCTCCAGAAATGGCAGTCAGAGCTGATCTTCCTGAGTCCAGTCAAATAATAGTCAATCTTCCTGAAGCAAGTCAAGTCGCCGTTGACCTTCCAGTGTCAAGTCAAGTCACCGTTGATCTTCACAAGTCAAGTCACCATTGATCTCCATGAGTCAAGTCAAGTCTCCGTTGATCTTCCAGAGTCTCTTCACGTTTCAGCTGGACTTCCAGAGTCTCTTCACCTCTCAGCTGAACTCCCAGAGTCTCATCATATCACAGCTGATCATCCAGAGACTTGTCTCATCCTGTCTGTTGCATCCAGATATTTAAGGTCAGTCCTTCGGTATCCCAGTCTGGCTTCCAGTGTGAGGGATACACCACTGGTATCTGCATGCACAACTGTTATCCTCAAACCTACTTACTCTAGCTATTCTGCTCCTGAACTAACTCTCCTGTCTGAAGCTCTTCCCATCATGGGGATTGCTTTAGGATGCGTTTGGGCTGCGTTCATCACCACAGCACTGCCTGAGGTGGCAACGTCCACTGTGATGTCTCCAGAGGTGTGTGACGACTGGGTGAAGGAAGGACTGGAAACAATAGCGAGTTAACAATTTAATTAAAGTAAATAAACAAACAGGAATACAAAGACAATGCTGGGAAGACGACAATCCAAGATGGCTGTGAGGTGGTGGGGAAGAAGGCAGCAGGAGAGGATGGCACAGGAACTGCGGGGAATAGAGCCGAAGGTAAGTCTTGATGCTGAGTGAAAGTGCGGAGAGTGGATGAGGTTCCGGGGGAAACATGGACATCCAACGCAAACAACACAGAAGCAAAAAGACAGAGGTAACGACATTAAACAATGTTCTCACAAACACAAGACGTGAGACAAGCCAATATATAGAGTGTGTAATGAGTGACAGCTGCTGCTGATGACAATTAACGGAGATGCCCACAAACTAATCAGTGCAGACGCGAAACACACAGACTTCACCACACAAGTGCAAAACCCAGGGATCACGGTTTACCAACCGTGACAAGGTGGCGGTACATGCTGCAGAACCTTCTGAAGTGGCGGTGCTTGCTTCAGCTCCTTGTATGGTGGTGGCGCTCAGCAATGTTCTCTCAGCCTGTTGTTTGCTGTCAAGGAGACTGTTACTACTGTGGAACTTCCAGAGGTTGCAGGAACTGCTGCAGAACCTTCGGAGGTGTCAGTATCCATCTATGAACTCTCATGTCATGATCCGGTCTATAAACAGGTCACCCGCTCTTCATATGGACTTTCACACTACACTGACTGTTACACATCACCCTGGACTACATTTCCCATGCTCCATTGCTCTAATCACAAGCTCACCTGAAACCAATCACACACAGCTGCTATCAATAAAAT
Organism: Carassius auratus; assembly: GCF_003368295.1. NCBI lineage: Eukaryota > Metazoa > Chordata > Actinopteri > Cypriniformes > Cyprinidae > Carassius > Carassius auratus. The sequence continues at coordinate 253,907 of NW_020528767.1, forward strand.
ACACTATATAAATCAGTCTCACACCACCATTTGGCGCCGAGTATTGTTTAGCCTAGCTACCTTAACAAGCACGTCCTAGTTTCCTGTTTCCCAGGCTTGTTGTTTCCCTCGATCGTGTTTCTGTTTTTTGGATTTTTCTCTATTGTCTTGCCATTTGGACTCTGTTTGCCCCTGGCTGGACTATTACTTGTGTACTTGGATTACACCTCTTGTCAAGCCCTTTGGATATTGTCTGTCGATCGACGACCCACGCATGGAATACTCTTGTGTCTTGACCTCAACATACCTGTTTGCCATTGTTTGACCCTGCTTGTGTTTGACTATTTTTCTAAATAAAAGCTTGCACATGGATCCGCACCCCTCATGTCTCCCATGTTACCCCTTTCCTGCACACTGAAAAAAGTGTTAGCATTAGCCATTGCAGTTCTTTGGCTAAAGGTTTCAGATTTGCCTTCCAGTTGTTTTGAATTCACTCTCTGCTTTAGTCAACAAAGAATAAAAAGTGTACAGCAAAGCAGTGCAACAATAAGTGCAGAATTCTGCTGTGCACTACATTCTCTAACTGCTACAGAATGATTGACATGCTGGTTTAAACGTGCGCTTGCCGACTAAGCTTCCCTATTTTAGCAAAGTCAAACCATGACCCATCATGGACCTGATTCAGCTGCCATGAGTGACTGATCAGCATGACGCATCAGCTAGCAGGGTTAAATTTAAACGCTTCTCCTCCTCGATGGTGATTGGTGAGAAAAAATTATCACAAAATATAAAATTTTCCAATCAGCAGATGTTATGTGTGAGTGTGTGCATTATAAAGAGACATAAATTAAGTTCCATTTTGTAATGGTTATGTGATTGACCTGTGTTTCTCTATCTTGATTGTGGTTCAAACTCCGGTGGTTTAACATAGGCTACAGGATGTGGGGGGACGGGGACTTTAAACCCACACAGAGGAAGTAGATCATAAGTGATAGAGCTGATGTGGGAAATTACAACTGTTTGCAGCTAATAGTCTGAATGATTTATTTGATGTATAAAGCTACATACAACTTCTTTTTAGTTTGTTTTTAATGTAATTATCATGCAAGGGTGCAGCCTCTGAATTGGGACACAGCTGTTGTACTATGAATGGGAGAAAGAAACGCCAACAGCCAATTGATTAAGCCATCACGTCACAGCAGCTGCCTCTATCTGGTTTGCATAAAAACAAAAAAGTGCCCTGAGATGTGTGCTTAGAAAAGCACACACGCACATTGACTGGACCAACCTGAAATACAAGCTTTATAATGCTATTTCAGCATAAGAAATACTTTTTTTCCCAGCCGATTTCAAATATATGTGATTTATGTGGTCAAAACTAACCAGAGCAAAATGAACTGAAAGCATTTTATTTGAGAAATTGTGGTTCAGCAGGACTTGCATCACAAGATGCACATATACAAACCTGACCACAATAGAAGACCATTTCCAGATAAGTGTTTATTAGTATAGACTATAGACTGTATAGAGATCAAAATCTCATTCTCATTCTCATACTCTTGTGTGAGAGAAAGAAGCCAGGGCATCTTTATGATTTTACATTCTGTGTCTTTAAAACAGTATCAGTGTGCAAAGAGCTTTAAAACCACAAAGTCTTGTAAGCCAAACATATGCAGTTGCTGCAACATTACCACTATAGAATTAACTATAGCCATTGGAAATGGCATTAAGCTGACATGTTTGTCACAAAAATGTTTTGCACTGAAGAAGTTGTGCACAAGGGCCCTTTTTGAAATGCAGAATGAACATGAGATGCTTTGTGCCTTTACTAACAGCTCAGTTTTAGATTCAAAATGAAACCTCTGGTCAGAACTATTTAGGTATTTTTGTTGTTGTTGAATGCAGAAGCAGGTGTTTTGGCATACACCTATTATTGGACACACAAGAGTGCACTCAAGTGTTAGTGTGTATAAGGTGTATTTGTGACCACAGCGACTGCTTTCTCAAGCTCTTGTGAAACTCCCTTACCACTCTTTGTGCTTCACTGAAAACAAATGTAGCTTCAGAGAACTGGAATACATACTTTACAGCTACAGGTAAAAGATCAGCTTGAAATGAAAGCAGTGTTTAGTGACATTTACGAAGGAATCTTTCTCTTTTATGTTTCTCTTCAGCTTCACTGCCATCATTCTAGAAGGTCTGCATTATTCTAGGGTTTGAATAACACCCATCTGATCAGTACTGGAGTAACTGGAACTGGAATTTCTATTGTGTTGAATGTAGCTTGTCATTAAGATTTGGAGTTCGGGAAAAGCATCATGCTTCAAAACTAACAAAATAAATTGCAAGAATCTTTTTGACCTGATTGTGCCATTAGTTTAAGTTTAAGAGACCCAGAAAAAAGATTACAAACAGATTTCATTGTTTGGCCACAGATAGCATTTTCACAAATAAATATGGAAATAATTGAAATAAAAGTAATAAGAAGCATTTTAAGTGTAATAAAATTTGGTTTCCTGTCATGTTGCTTAGGTTAAAACTGAGCTGATGTCTTAAAAAGTATGCTACATTAATAAAAATTATAATTCATGTTCTCCACAGTTAGGATTTTTTAAAGTATTACAAATATATTTAACCTTAAGCATCTGATGAGAAAGTTGGCAAGGAGGTTGAGTTTTAGCTGAAAAGGAAACGGTGGCCAACCAGAAACCAAAGTGTCAACAGAAAAAACTCTTCTAGAGGAGAACTGAGAGCAACAAGTCTGTAACAGCTTCTCGTGGTTTAGGGGTCATGCGTTAGTGCTGTGTGAACTAGCATACTACCATTTTCCTCTGTTCACAAAGTATCTATTTACACTGGGTGAATGTCGGTGTGCTTACCTGAAAGCTTCCTGAAGTTATGTTAACTCTGGTTTGCATTGCAAATTGCATGTTGGGTCACTCAGACTCTCACAGACACAGGTGCATTGTTATATCCCATCCTAGAAAAAGATAAAAAGAACGTAACATGAGATGTTCACTATTAAATGTGGTCCAACTCCAGCTGGAAGATCATTATTTTAATGCCATGGCTTCATGGGGACCAAAGGCAAAAACTCACCAACAAAAGAAGTCATCAAATATAAGTAACTTCATTAAATGAAAAAAAAAAAAAGTATACCTATTACCTATTAAATATCAAAACTGAAACAAATCACAAACTAATTCAAAAATATATGTCATCCCTGTGCACTGTATCTAACAATGGCTTTAGCAATTCTGAACAATAAAAGGACACATCTGTATCAAACGTGTTAGATACATTACAGTTTGGATCTGTCAATGTGAGGAGAATCCACGGAGCTCTTCTCTCCAAGAGGATCAATGAACACTAAAATGAACACCCTGTCTAAAGACCTTTTAAAGGTTTGTGTTACACCATCCACCAATGCTCTTCAATCTGGCAACCAATCCTGGAGGGATCTCACACATAGCTGTCATTTTCAGAAGAAAACTATCCACTGCTGAAAAGCTGCATATCTTGCATAAATGTGTTTATGTGTGTAGCCACCAGGAGGAGCGCTTCCCAGGGAAAAAAAAAAAAAAAAAAAAACTTGGCCCCTCTCCTAAGGTTTTTTCTTTATCATCATGTGCATAAACATCTCAAAATTCCACTTGCGCAAACATTTTAAGCACTGTTCTTGGATCTGGGCCAATTCGTAAGGTAAGTTATGCTAGAAACATAAATGGAATTGACGGATAAATGATTCAACTCAGCAACAGAGATGAAAACAAAAGACAGTTAGAATTATGGATGAACTCGACACTGATGTGTTTAATGCGGAAGTTTTGATAGTTAATCATTATTGTTATTACTACTTCTTTTATTATTATTTGGAAAAACTATTTTACAAAATGACAAATAAATATTAAAACTATTAAAATAACATAAAAACTATTTTTTTTTTAAGATTAGGGATTAAGAGAGGGATTCGCACTAAACTTAAAAAGGTTTATTTTTAGATAAAGAGAGAGAGAGAGAGAGAGAGAGAGAGAGAGAGAGAGAGAGGGAGGGGTTGTGTTCGTGCACTTTGTAGCGTAATGCGTGACTTTTCTTTTTCAGAACCGAATATTCAAGCCTAATGGAACAATCCTCATATAGCCAAATGTGATTATTTCTCTCTTGTTAACGTTTTTTTTTAATTATTATTATTATTTTTAATTCTTGGATGTTGTTACTGAAGAGGTGATGGAACACTCTAGCTACATCTTTTTGTGAGCAGAGGACCAGGTCGATGAAGTAGTTTTTCACACGCACTTAGTTTTCGCGTCATGTTTAAACAGTTGTTGGGTGTTTATGAAGAGCTTACGAAAAATGATTCACAGCGCATCTTTCTTCTGTCTGTGTCTTGTGCTATCGACTGGTATGTTATAACTTACTTTTGAGGATCGCACATTAAGAATCATTAAGACCTTTTTTGTTTTTTTTTTGTATTACAAACTTCTCTGAAATGTTATATGCAAATAAGGCATTATCTAATTAAATATGAACTCAATTGCATACATTTTTACAACGAAAATCTAAATATTGAATAATGCAAGGTTCAGAATTCTTTCCGAGGAAAAGGAATAAAAAAAAAAAAAAAAAAAAAAAAAAAATAATAATAATAATAATAATAATAATAATAATAATAAACATCCGGAATATAAAACTGTAAAATCTGGTGCATGTAACTTTTTTCTTTCTTTCTTTGCCTGAAGTGTCTTGCCTTAAAAGCAATAATATTTGTCCTGCTGGATATCTTCCTCGTTATTATTCTGTTTGAACTTAAACAGGTTTTTCATTTGCTTTATGAACTGTTTTTCTCCAGGTGTGTTTGGTGAAACAGATGAAGTGAAGTCAGTGTCAGTGACTGAAGGAGATTCTGTCTCTCTAAACACTGATGTTAAAGTACAGAGAGATGATCAAATACTGTGGATGTTTGGACCTAAAGAGACGAGAATAGCTGAAATCATTAAAAGAGACCAAATAAACTTTATTTTTGTCAGTAATGATGAGAGATTCAGAGACAAACTCCAGATGGACAATCAGACTGGATCTCTGACCATCAGAAACATCAGAACTGAACACTCTGGACTTTATAAACTACTGATCCTCAGCAACAGAGGAAACTCAGACAAGAGATTTAATGTTTCTGTCTATGGTGAGTAACTGGTATCATGTCCATGATGATCCAGACTGATGATTGTCACAATTAAAACATTTTTTCTCCTGATTCATCTGTGATTTATGAGCATTTAATGACAAACCAAAGTGTGAGTGAAACTTATTTTCTACACCCTGTTTTGCAAGACACTTCCATTATAATAGCTATTGTTTTATATTTCCTGATGGGAATACTTATTAATAGAAGTATTTATATATTAGGTATAATAATTTATAATTTAGTTACAATAATAGTTAGAAAAGCAATAAAGCAACATTTAGAAAGAGAAATGAAATCATTATAGTTTAGATGGATCAATTGGTGTAAGAATTAAAAGTCAATTTAGTATGCAAACATAACTGTCACATCACCAATGTCTGTTACATTTTGAAAGCATCAAAAGTCAAAGTAAAAACAAACAAAGAGCAAAGGCAGAGTTTTAATGTTTTTTTTATGCGTAATGTTTTTGTTTCAGCTCCTCTGCCTGTTCCTGACATCATCAGAGACTCTTTACAATGTTCTTCATCATCAGGTTCATCAGGTCAGAATTGTTCACTGCTGTGTTCAGCTGTGAATGTGAGTGCTGTGACTCTCTCCTGGTACAAAGGAAACAGTTTATTGTCCAGCATCAGTGTGTCTGATCTCAGCATCAGTCTCTCTCTACCTCTGGAGGTGGAATATCAGGAGAACAACATCTACAGCTGTGTGATCAACAATCCCATCACAAACCAGACTCAACACAACATCAACATCACTCAACTCTGTCAGCCATGTGCAGGTTTCACATGATCTCTTTTCCTCTAATTTTGTTAAAGAAATAAAACAGTTAGTTGACCCATCCCATGTTTCTTGGCAGCTATACACTTTTACTCTCATGTGACAATGTATTTTAGAACCACCCATAATTATATGCCAGATTGTGAAAAGGAAAAACACATGGGGGGAATGGAAGGCACCCACTTACTTTAAAAACTGTTTTTGGCTTTTTTCAAAGTACAATTTTAGCATAACAGATGTAATGTTTGGTACATCAAAGCAAAGTATCCAGGTCTAAAAATAGCTGACACATATAGGTGATTTAGCTATAAAACCATGCATATCAACGGGTAAGATTATTATCATTTTTTACAAAATGGCAGCTATGGGCAAAGTGAGCTGTTGTGGGGTAAATTCTATCAGCATTTTAATTTACCCCGCCATAAGCCACTTTAGTTAAGTCACATCTCTGAATTATAAACCGGTGTTTTAATGTGATATTAGTGATTTGAAAGGATAGATACTTTCATTGTACTTCTGCGTCATTTTCTCTTATCTTGAAGAACACATAAGTAAAAAAATAATAATAATATTATCCCACTCTTCCCTATAAGTATTAGACATTTAATTTAAGATTTTACAACATTCATCTATATTATATACAAATAAACAACTCATTTAGAACATTTATTTTTTTTAACTATTTCCTACTATTAATATGGTTTTAATAAAATATGATGTGTTATAAATTAAAAGACAAGTGATTATAATGGGAAATATACTCAATTACAAGAATTGAAGTGTGACAAACTGTTAAATATTCTATATGATGATTCACCTGCTTGCTTGCTTTGTATTCATGTTTGCAATGTTGAACTTAGCAACCTCCACGCACTCTTTCTCTCTGTCAACAACAGCAAAAATGTGTGTTATTTATGTTAGATCTGATCGGCTACAATAATTTGATTAGACATTCTAATAAGAACGTGGATATTTTGTTGTAATCACTTTTAATCACTTTAACGACATAAATATTAATTCAACTAGAATAACAAAATATCAAATGACTAATTGAGCGAATCATCCACTGACTAATGTGGATTGTGATGCATCTGTTAATGAACGAGCTTCGGGAACTGTGTCTCTACGCCAGAGAGCGGTACACAGGTTGTGAGTGATGTGGAGCAGGAACAGACAACTTTGAGATGGGTTGAGCATGGGGGGTGGTAAGAGGGGCACCTCTGCAAACGAGGGCAAAGGGGCAGTGGCTCTAGCCACCGGGCCACCCCCCTGCACCTGTTAATGTTATCTACATACTGACAGTTCATTGTTAGAAGATACTATCATATACAAGTATTTGTCTAGCCCAGGGGTAGGAAAGTTCGGTCCTGGAGAGCCGCAGTCCTGCGGAATTCAGCTCCAACCCTGAAAAAAACCTTCACCTGCCTGTAGCCTTAGTAATCCTGAAGACATTGATGAGCTTGTTCAGGTGTGTCTGATTAGGGTTGAATCTGAACTCTGCAGGACTGCGGCTCCCTAGGACCGAACTACCTACCCCTGGTCTAGTCAGTCATGGTGTGACATTTGTCTGAAATGAATGCCAGTTAGTGGGTAAAAAAAAAACCGGCATGCATTTTGTCCCACCCTAAATCCTGTTTATGTAAAAAAAAAAAATATATATATATATATATATATATATATATATATATATATATATATATATATATATATTAGTGGTGGGTGGGCCGTTATCGCCGTTAACGTGCTGCGTTAATGCGAGACTCTTATCGGGCGATAAAAAAAATATCACCGTTAATCTATTCTCAAAGTTGGGTTGGGAGCTGGGTCTATACTAAGCAAGCTATGATCACTTTCACCTTGATATTTTATATAACCGACTGGCTGAGGCCAGCCTAACGGACAGCGACACTGAACCGAGCTCTCTTCTGCGAAGTTCTCCTCAAAGTCCCTCCTGCACCGGAACGAACAAATACAAATCGCAGTTTGAAACAAACAACAAGATGTGAAAGAGCCCGATTCAGTACTCGCGGTGTCCTGGTGTTCAGGGCTCACGCAGAGAAAGGCGTCTCTAGACGCTAAAAATAAAAGTTTTCAAGTGTTTTGATCAAAACACTTGTACATCGAATTTGCTTATTTTTGCTCTAGTGCCGACAAATACATACGAAATATGTCAAAATATCCACCTTGGAAATTATGCTCGAAAAAACAGTCAGTTATTCTTAAGTGAAAGTAAACAGTTGAGGAAAAAAATGGGATGTGTATTATATTGGATGCGTTCATCGTCTCTTAAAGTGACCGCGCCTAATTTAGCGACTGGCTGCTGTAATGTTAATCCAAGAAAATGAAAGAAAATCAATCACTGCTCTTGACTACTTTGTAGTTTTAACAGTCAAACCAAAAATTATTCAGACACCAGAAATATTTTTTGATATAGCAAAACTGTAATAATGTGAGAAATGTTGAAGGTGTCTGAATAAATGTAGGTTTCATTGTATATTTCATTTTTATATTGAAGACTATCCAGTGCTTTTTTACATTTAATTATTTAGTTTCTGTACCTTGACACCTACAAACATGAAAAAAACTTTAACATTGTGTAAATAGCACAAATAAATAAAAATAAACGAACATACAAATTAGACAATTTCAAACAGGGCCCACTGGTACAACCTTCACCGGGTCCCCGCTTGTGCAATGTGGAATTAGTTTACAGCTTTTTCAAGCAGTTTGTGATGCATTTTGGAAACAGGAGATGTACATTTCTAATGCACCACCTAGCTTGATAAACCCCTTCTCAAAGACTTACTGTTTGTCAATTTTATTTGGGTAACACACATATTCTGAATGCCGTCGGCAGAATTCAAATGAGCCATTTTAATCTAGATTAATTTCAAGATCACAGTGATATTAATCTAGATTTAAAAAATTAATCTATGCCCACCTCTAATATATATATATATATATATATATATATATATATATATATATATTATAAAGTTAATCAAATAATTTCTTTACTGATTGTAAATACTGCAGATATGTTGGGAGTGATAAATTAAATAAAATACTTTGCTTGAATACATTCTTAGGTAAAATGTAGTAATAATTTAATAGATTCCATCACAATAATTATTTATTTTAAAAGTTTAAATTATTAAGATTACACTATTGGCTCTTTTCTGTGCATTACAGAACGAGGAGAGAGTTCACGTCTCAAGTCAATAGTTGTTACAGCACTGCTGCTGCTGCTGTTAGCTGTAGTTGGAGGTTTGATCTACTGCTACAGGAAGCATAAACTATCGAGAAAAGAAGGCAAGTATTGACATGCAATATATACAATTGAAATATATATATTAAATGTAGTTAGGTTTATTGAATGTGTGGTTATTATTAAAACAGATACGGCTCATGAGGAAGAGATACTTTATTCTGATACTACATTCTCTGCAGATCGAGTTAAGCGTACGGTAAGATTTATCCTATTTCTGTGTGAACTCTGACTTTTGTGTGTGTGTAAACACCTCAGCTTCTTTAAAAACCTGAAGTCTGTTGTGTATGTGTCTGAGAATATGTTATCACACTGCTGTGTTTCTCTCTGATGTGATGACGCTGAAAGCTTTTCTTCACTCATTCTGCTCATCTGTGGAAATAAAGGCCATTGTTTGTCTTTCACTTTTATAATTCAGTGTGTTTGAACTTGATTTTAATTTTGATTATTTTGATGTTTCCTTGCAGGATGTCGTTGCAGCAGATCAAATATTATATTCATCTGTTAAGATATGAAAGACTGATCAAGGTCAGACATCTTGTAGACGTCTCAATTCTCTACTTGCACCATGAGGAGGTGAAGATCGAGGAGTGAAGAGGCGTCCTGAGGAGTCATGAGCAAGGACACACAGATGTATCATATGAGGAAGTCTTTTTTTAAAAAACATACGTCACTTACTTTAACAGGTTAATCTTGCTTTATTAATATTTATTCTGAATGCCTTAAATAATGAAATTCAAAAACATAAGGGTAGCTGATGATGCTTTGATTCCTCCATCCTTGCTTCCTTTCCTTGTATCTTTTCCTCATATCTTGGTGGAGCTAAGACGCGAGGAAATGTAGCGAGGAAAGGAAATGAGGATGCAGAAATAAGAAATGAGAAGCACCACTGATAACACCGGTGTTTCCCTTACATGTTTCATTACATTTCATTTAGGAGCAGCTAAAGTTAAAGTGTCAGATTAGTGAGGTAGTTTTTGTAAATATGTATATTTTCATTTCACTCCACATTTCACAGTATTATTTTGTATGATTTTATATATTTTGTAACGCTTTAGGAGTGGGTGTCATATATATTTTTTTCTTTTCCATCAGCAGTTTTGACTTTATAATTGAGTGTCAAGTTAATAATGATGTAAAAGATCATATTTGAGCAGCCAGAGCATTCGGATTCAGACACATCTGTTTTTGTAAAAAAAAAAAAAAAAGATTGTTTGAAAAAAGATTTCTTTTTTCTTTTTTTTTTCTATCATTTGGTGATTTTGTTGTTTGTTGGTGTACGTATTGCTGTTTGTTTCTTTTGGCTGTTGTTCACTCCTGAAACTGTGCTTCCACTGATTGAGAAGCATCATTGTTCTGTGTTCCTGTTTACATTGCGTCTCCACCCTCGTCCTATTTATAAAAAGCACTTAAAAAGATTATCAGTGTCTTACATTGGTGATTATTAAAGTATCTCCTTAAAGTCTTCCTTCAAGACTGGTTCTCTGGAAGTCTGGACCAGCAGCTTTCCAGGTTTATACTGTATGTGATCTCCCTCTCTCTGTTATCAGTGAATGAGCAGCACGCTTGCTCCATCAAAATGAAGTACAGAGTTGTTTTCCAGAACCTTCATCTGCTCTGTTCTTCAGTGTTGAGAGAAGCTTCCAGCCTTCACAATCAGCTGAAACCATCACAACTTTTAAGAACACCACAAAAATCTATAACAATGATGGAAACACATAATGACATCAGTGTGACCTTAAATGCCTTTCAGACAAAACAACTCTTTGTGATTGTAATGTAGACTAATGGGTGTTGTCTCATAACAATGTAGCATTCAAAACATTATCTGAGAAACTTTTAAAGAATGTGCCATGAGAAGGTAGTTTTCGTCTTTCTTGAAGGTGTTGAAATATGTTGTGAGCTCCAACAGTTTGTGAGATTCACAATAAGACTCGATTCTAATACATATAATATATTTAAATAATAATATATCATTTGTGTCACTGTGTACACAGCATAGGTTAGCACTTGAGAGTCTGTAAGTATTTTTTTTTTTTTTGGATCAAGTTGTGTTGTTTTAATGAGAGGCTTAATAACAGCCAGTTTGAAGGTTTTTGGGAAATATCCTAACGACAATGACAAGTTAATAATATTCAGGAGAGGATCTATGACGAAAGCACCTCTTTTAGTAGTTTAGATGGAAGGAAGGGAAGGAAGTTAAATGCTGCCCTCTACAGCACACAGAGTGCAACTCTCCCAGATTGACACCAGTGTGTGCAGTTATATGTATATTGATATTAGATCTTTTGTGAAAGGTATCCACTTTAAAAAAAATTCCCAACTCTTACCATCTGTGCTGAGCCACATAAAGGACTAATAAATTCACAGTGGAGAGAACAACACAGATAAACTATTAAAGTAATTTTTTTTGGAAAAGAAAGGACATTTCAGGCCCCACCATAGCACAGAACAGTACTTGTTGAGTGGCTGCATCTCATTGCTAGTTTTACTTGATCTTTGCCACATTCAAGATCCTAGATCATGACATACTCATAGATTGATTACAAAACTATATGGGTATTCAAGGACATGCTTTAAGATTGTTTAGATCCTACCTGTCCGATCGCTACCACTATGTTTATTTAAATGGAGAGTCATCTCATTTATAACCAGTAAAATATGGAGTGCCATATGGAGTTTCCCCTTGGTAATATTATTAGAATTTATGGGATTAGTTTCCACTGTTATGCTGATGATACTCAACTATATATATCTCAATGAGACCAGATGAAATTCATACATTATCTAAGCTACACGAGTGTGTTAAAAATGTAAAAGACTGGATGACAAATAATTTTGTCCTACTAAATTCGGATAAGACAGAGATATTACTTATTGGACCAAAGAAAAAAAAAAACGTACACAGATTCTCGTAGATTACAATTTTGAACTAGATGGGTGTACTGTTACTTCCTCTACAGTCAAAAATCTGGGTGATATATTAGACAGCAACTTGTCTTTTGAAAATCATATTTACATTGTTACAAACACAGCATTCCATCTTAGAAACATTGCCAAGCTATGAAACATGTTATCTGTTTCTGATGCAGAAAAGCTCTACCAGAAAGACTAGGAGAAGATATTGTAACAATTCATCCATTTATTTATGACCCAGCAAGCTATGGTTGTATTTGGCGTAGGCCCCATCCGTAAATAGCTGTCCGAGGGTACGGATTCAGTATTTCCTGCCTGAAGATGAAGGCAGGGGCGCAGCCGACCCCCGTGAGGTTTTAGGAGGGACCATCCTGGTGGTGGTGGGGTGGTTGGAGGGGAAGAACATCCTGCGGTGGTAAGGGAGATGGAGAGAAGAAGCTTGTTATTGGTGAGGGAGGAGCCCATCTTGGTGGTGGAGGGGTGGGGGGTGGTGAGTGAAGCGTTTAGCATCTGCAAACTCAGACAAGTGTAAGCACAGGTTCTTTTATACTTCTATTATTAGAACGTGATTGGACAATTGAGAAGGTAATAGGTGACGCTAACAGTCTTCCTGGCAGAACTTATGCTAAAGCTTTCATTTCTACCAGAAAGACTCGGAGAAGATATTGTAACAATTCATCCATTTATTTATGACCCAGCAAGCTATATGGTTGTATTTGGCGAAGGCCCCATCTGTAAATAGCTGTTCGAGGGTACGGATTCAGTATTTCCTGCCTGAAGATGAAGGCAGGGGCGCAGCCGACCCCCAAAAACTAGTGGAAGAATAATTCCATTGGAATGGAGCCTACCCCCAGAAATGGAAAATTAATATACTTGCCGGCTGTCTATCTTGATGTACCTAAAATAAAAAGAAGAAATAAAATAGTTACAAGCATGATAGACATGAAAACTTCAATACTCGTGGTTTGACAGTTTATAATAGGGTTACATTTATTAAATTTAAAATAAAATGTAAAATATATATATATATATATATATTTTTTTTTATAACATGTGATAAGCCACGCTAAGCCACACATAGATGAGGCCATGCTGAGCCACACATAGACAAGGCCGCGCTGAGCCACACATAGACTAGGCCACGCTGAGCCACACATAGACTAGGCCACGCTGAGCCACACATGACTAGGCCACGCTGAGCCACACATGACTAGGCCACGCTGAGCCACACATAGACTAGGCCACGCTGAGCCACACATGACTAGGCCACGCTGAGCCACACATGACTAGGCCACGCTGAGCCACACATAGACTAGGCCACGCTGAGCCACACATGACTAGGCCGCGCTGAGCCACACATGACTAGGCCGCGCTGAGCCACACATAGACTAGGCCACGCTGAGCCACACATGACTAGGCCACGCTGAGCCACACATGACTAGGCCACGCTGAGCCACACATGACTAGGCCACGCTGAGCCACACATAGACTAGGCCACGCTGAGCCACACATGACTGGGCCACGCTGAGCCACACATGACTAGGCCACGCTGAGCCACACATGACTAGGCCACGCTGAGCCACACATGACTAGGCCGCGCTGAGCCACACATAGACTAGGCCACGCTGAGCCACACATGACTAGGCCACGCTGAGCCACACATGACTAGGCCACGCTGAGCCACACATAGACAAGGCCGCGCTGAACCACACATAGACTAGGCCACGCTGAGCCACACATAGACTAGGCCACGCTGAGCCACACATAGACTAGGCCACGCTGAGCCACACATAGACTAGGCCACGCTGAGCCACACATAGACTAGGCCACGCTGAGCCACACATAGACTAGGCCACGCTGAGCCATGCTGAGCCACACATAGACTAGGCCACGCTGAGCCATGCTGAGCCACACATAGACAAGGCCACGCTGAGCCACACATGACTAGGCCGCGCTGAGCCACACATGACTAGGCCGCGCTGAGCCACACATAGACAAGGCCACGCTGAGCCACACATGACTAGGCCGCGCTGAGCCACACATAGACTAGGCCACGCTGAGCCACACATAGACTAGGCCACGCTGAGCCACACATAGACTAGGCCACGCTGAGCCACACATAGACTAGGCCGCGCTGAGCCACACATGACTAGGCCGCGCTGAGCCACACATAGACAAGGCCACGCTGAGCCACACATGACTAGGCCGCGCTGAGCCACACATAGACTAGGCCACGCTGAGCCACACATGACTAGGCCGCGCTGAGCCACACATAGACAAGGCCACGCTGAGCCACACATGACTAGGCCGCGCTGAGCCACACATAGACAAGGCCACGCTGAGCCACACATGACTAGGCCGCGCTGAGCCACACATAGACTAGGCCACGCTGAGCCACACATGACTAGGCCGCGCTGAGCCACACATAGACAAGGCCACGCTGAGCCACACATGACTAGGCCCCGCTGAGCCACACATAGACGAGGTGATGCAGAACAACGCAACTAATTCATGGCACGAATTATGAAAACTGTACTATTGACAGATAGATAGAGCATGGCACCACCACCAGTAGTTGCATAGGAATTTACCTGAATTATTATTGCAGCGCTTGCTGAGCTTCGAGGATGGTCTTAAGGTCAGGTCTTATGTAAGACTCGAATGCGGAGGAAGACCATCTTCCCAGGATCTTAATAGCTGCTGTAGGAACGCCGAGTTCGGCTGCTGTAGTAGCTGCTCCAATCCTAAATGAGTGTCCAGTATACAGGGAAGGGGATAGGCTACAGTTTTTAAGGACTGAATCTAGATGAGATCTGAACCAGGTTTTAGAAAGAGGAGCTCCGTTAGAGAGTAAGAATAGGGTGAATGATCTGAGGATCTAGGGCGAATTTTAAGGAATCTAATCATATATGAGAAGGGGCAGAAATAATTGCTTATTTTGGATATTGTTATGGAAACACCAGAACCAGAAGAGTCATTTTTAGAGTGTTTAAGAAAAAGTGTAAAGAAGTTAGGAGAGAAGTGTAAGTCAGAGATACAAAGACCACGGACAGGATCAAAACGTTTAGATGCTGAAGTGAATTCGCCTGGGAGCATAAATCCATAGAAAGCAGTTAAGAACACTGCTTCTAGCAGAATATTAGAGTATATGGATAAAAAGCCATTGCGTAGGGAAAGGATTAATCTTTGCAAGAGAGGCAGAGAGAAAGGCAACCTTTTGTCGGGGGGATTCGTAGAGGATTTAGCGAAGCCTTTGAGCAGTAATCGAACTGAAGAATCAGTGAAGAGACTTGGAAAATCGGGATTAAAATATTTAGCATAAAATTGCAGGGTGTTGGTTCTGTATTGGCTGAAGGGCAAAGCCGTCTGAACGTCTGAAAACGAAAACGGGAGAGTGCGTCAGCAATAATGTTGCAGTGCCCTGGTATATGAGCAGCTTTAATAATAAAATTGAAAGTGACTGATTGCCAGATTAAACGTCTCAAAAAAGGCATGATCGTTTGGCACGATGACCTGCCTTTATTGATTATGGCAACAGTGGCTTCGTTATCCCAAAACAGCAAAATGCGTTTCCTTGACCACGCTGAACCCCAGATTACACTAGCAACAACTAGAGGATAAATCTCGTAGAGCGCAGAAGACACAGAACCTGATTCTTTCTTAGGAAGGAAGTTTGGCCACTTCTCTGCGAACCATTGCCCTCGAAAAAACCCACCGAAGCCAATAGATAGGGCAGCATCGGTAAATAAATGTAGGTCTGTGGAGGATTCAAAGGCGTCATTGTAAAAGAAGGAAATACCATTCCAATCATTAAGCAACTGAGTCGAAAATTTTATATCGGAGAGACATCCATCATCTAACTGGATCGGATCGCTTAATTTTTGGACGGAATGAGCCATAGTTAACAGCCGAGAGATAATTGTTCTGCCTTGTGGTATGATGCTCATAGCGAAATTGAGGTGACCGAGCAGAGAGAGCATGTCTCGTTTCGTGACGCAGCGTAGAGAGGAAAAAGATTCCAGATACGACCTGATCCTTAGGAGTTTCTCTTGTGGCAAGGAAGCTTGCATTTTGACTGTGTCAAGAGAAATGCCTAAGAATTTTTACGAAGTAGAAGGGCCTAATGTTTTTTCGGCAGAGAGTGGAACGCCGACGTCGCTAAATATTTGTTTAAGAATGTTAAGGATGGAAGATTGTGAAGATGGAAAGTCGACTAGCAAAAAATAATCTAGTAAATGCAAAATGAAAGGAAACTTACAGACGTTCAGTAGAATCCAACACAGAGCTTCTGAGAGACTGTTGAAAATATGCGGGCTACTTCTACAACCAAAAGTGAGCCTCACAGCGGTAAAATTCCTTCTCGGGGTAGGTTTGACACAGAATGTCTCTGTAAATACTGAATGCAATGACGAATTTGCCAAACGAGAGATTTCGTTGTAAACAGGGATTGGAAGTTTTAAGAAGTACTGCCACGTCACCACAGTCAACCATTTTCCTGTCAGCAGCAGGCGAAGGAAGCAGTAAGGTAGCAAGATTGATGTACTTACCTTGGATGATATTGTTTCTTAAATGGTTAGACACTGTTGCGGCGGCTGGTAGGACAAAACGCCAACTGAATGCTTGTGCTGGAGTTGCTGTGGAGAGGTTGAAGTTTGAGGAAGCAGGTGAAGCGGAGACATTTTGAAAAGGCGTCTGGATAGTGAGCTGAGAAGGTGGCGAGGAAGCTGAAGTCGATGGCATGCTCTGATCGTTACTAAATCCAGAAGGAGGAGGACGAGACTGTGGAATAGCTGAGGAGTGTATTGCCGGATCTGCACTTGAGTGGGAACTGGTAAAAGAATGTTCGAGGTTAGTCGTTTTTGATTGTAGTTCTTTGACTGTTTTAGAGAGATTTTGAACAGCAGAGATGAGATGGAAATTCGTATCAGTGGATTCGATGAATTGAGGTGGAGATGGTGCTCTGGCAGGTTGTGATGTTCTTTTTGCGGGAATGGGTGAAGATGATTTAGCCGTTCTTTTCCTTCCGGTCTGTTTTGTCTGTGTTGTCAATGTTGATGCTTTTGGAGTCGTTTGGGTAGGAACAGGGGGATAGCCCAGCGTGTTATGAGCGAGAGAAAGTAGATCTTCTCTTGAGAGACCTTGGCTTATTGGTATGCCGGCGTTTTCGAGAGCTTTGGATATATTTTCCCAAGACCACTGAGCCCATGGTGAAGTGCGGCACTGTAAACGCGAACTTCGACGAGCGGTAACAGGAGATGGCAGGACGATTTCATTGTCAGAATCGGAATAATCGCAAATATATTGCGAATATTGAAACATTTTTTGGTCGGCAACTGAACGCGAGCAACTGAGTGAAGCGTTGAGCATCTGCAAACTAAGACAAATGTAAGCACAGGTTATTTTATACTTCTATTATTAGAACGTGATTGGACAATTGAGAAGGTAATAGGTGACGCTAACAGTCTTCCTGGCAGAACTTATGCTAAAGCTTTCATTTCATGCATACATGACCTCTAGACTGGACTATTGTAATGCACTTCTAGCTGGTTGTCCTCCATCTTCAATAAACAAGCTACAGGTAGTCCAAAATGCATCAGCTAGAGTCCTTACAAGGTCAAGAAAACATGATTATATTACCCCAATTTTACAGTCTCTGCACTAGATACCTATCTGTCACGCTGTCTGGTCTCTGTTTCCCTGGGTGTCCACTAGTTGTCTCACTTTCCCTTAGACACCTCACCGTAGGCACTACAATTCCCACTAGCCTTGTCTCTTCATCACAGTAATTGCACTCCTGTTAATTGCACCAGGTGCCTTCACTTATTAGTCATTTGCCTCCCTATATTAACCAGACTTTTCCTGTTGTCTGCATGGAGTCCTTTCCTTCCGTACCCAGTCTTCTCATCTTCCGAATTCCTCACATTCCGAGTTCCTGTTCCTGTTTCCGTTCCTGTTCCCTTCCTGTTCCTTCTTTGTTTGTTTATTTGGATTGTATTCTGGTTTTGCCCCTGGCTTGTTGGTTTACGATTTGGATTACCCTAAATAAACCATACTGCAATTGGAAAAGAAAAAGAAAAAGAAGCCACTCTAGGCCAGTCATTCTCATCTTAGAAAGCTCTGGTAGAGGCAGTAGCAGAGGAGGCTCATGGGGTGGCTGACCTGAAGAAGCCCTTGTCTGCAGAGGACTATCGGCAAGCAGAGTTGATGGTTTTCCATAGAAGTCAATCAGAGTGGCCCATATTGATAGGATAGCATCTTGCAGTTGATGGAGATTTGTGGGATGCACATCCAGTTCACGAATGTGACGTCTTGATCAGTGTGATTTTAGTCTAATAGAATCCTTTTTCATTAACTAAAATTTATCCATGGCTCTAAATTTAGTTAAATGTATCGTTCATTCCAAATTTGTTGTTGTTCCTGTTGTTGTGAAAATATGTATTGTTTTGTTTCCCCTTGTTTTGTTTCATGGTGCTGGCCACCTCATATAAATTCAGTGTATGTTTTGTCTAGTGAGGTTGTTCCTTATAGAACCGTGGTAAAGATGGTGTGGAATGTTGTCCTCTGTCAGTTTGAGAGAATCATGCCCAATTATGTCCTTTGTGAATCTCCTGTGATGTAATCTACATGGAATACATTTTTTTTTATTTTTTCCTCTCTAATGAGGTCTGGTCACATTTTATATTGCGTAAGCAAGAATTAATAAACTAAAGTGTGCCAAGAAACAGCCCCCAAACCATTACACCACCACCACCAGCCTGCACAGTGGTAACAAGGCATGATGGATCCATGTTCTCATTCTGTTTACGCCAAATTCTGACTCTACCATCTGAATGTCCATCACCAATGTGCATATCTTCATAAATAGTATGTGACAATAGAATAAGTCCCAAATCCACAATCCATTTTGCTTTTAACGAGGATTTGGTTTGGAACTACAAGCACTTATACTTCTGACTCATCTAACTTTTTTAGAAAATGTATTTATTTTTGTGAAAACCTGTGTCTCCACTGTAAATCAATTGCTATTTTGTGGTCTACAACATGAGAAAAAAGCCATGTACATGAAAAACTATGTGGCATCATTGTGCAGCAGCAACAACCCATACAGAGGAAGTAGATCATAAGTTATGGGGCTAATGTAGGAAATTACAACAGCTTGCAGGACAGACTATATATGCAACTATTAAAATAAGAGCTAATTAATTATCTGAATGATTTATTTGATTGAATTATAAAGCTACATAGAATGTAAAGCCACATACAATCTCTTTTTAGTTTGTTTTAAATGTAATTATCATGAAAAGGGAATCATCAACATGTGGTTCGAAGGATGCAGCCTCTGAATTGGGACACAGCTATTGTGAAAGTGAAGATAAAAAGTGAAAGTCATGACATTTGCCAAGTATGGTAACCTATACTCAGAATTGGTACTCTGCATTTAACCCATCCAAGTGCACACACACAGCAGTGAGAAGTGAACACACCGTGAACACACACCTGGAGCAGTGGGCAGCTATAGATCCAGCACCCAGGGAGCAACTGGGGGTTCAGTGCCTTGCTCAAGGGCACTTCAGCCATGGGTATCAAGAGTGGAAGAAAGGGCTATTCATTCACCCCACTTTGGAAAGCACACACGAACATTGCCTGGACCAACCAGAAACTCAAGTTATGTGTTATAATATGTGGCCAAAATTAACATAGAGTGCTCAACTAGAGCAAAATAAACTGAAAGCATTTTATATGAGAAATTCGTATCACAAGATGCACATATACAAATCTGACCACAATTGAAGACCACTTCCAGAGAAGTGTTTTTTTAGTATAGACTATAGACTGTCTAAAGATCAAAATCTCATTCTGCATAATTTATTGTAAGTCAAACATATGCAGTTACTGCAACATTACAACTGCAGCATTAAATGTAGCCATTGGAAATGGCATTAAAGCTGATATGTTTCTTGCAAAAATGTTTTGCAATGAAAAAGTTGTGTGAACAGGCCCTTTTTGAAATACAGAATGAACATGAGATGCTTTGTGCATTTACTAGCAGCTCAGTTTTAGATTCAAAATGGTACCTGTGGTCAGAACTATTTAGGTCAGTTCGGGGTATCAAGCATTTTTGTTATTGTTGAATGCAGCTACTGGTGTTTTGGCGTATACCTATTATTGGACACACAAGAGTGCACTCAAGTGTTAGTGTGTATAAGGTGTATTTGTGACCACAGCGACTGCTTTCAAAAGTTCTTGCGAAACTCCCTTACCACTCTTTGTGCTTCACAGAAAACAAATGTAGCTTCAGAGAACTGGAATACATACTTTAAATACAGCTACAGGTAAAAGATCAGCTTGAAATGAAAGCATTGTTTAGTGACATTTACGAAGGAATGTTTCTCTTTTATGTTTCTCTTCAGCTTCACTGCCATCATTCTAGACAGTCTTCATTCTAGGTTTTGAATAACACCCAACATATCAGTAAACTGTAACATTTTTATTGTGTTGAATGTAGCTTGTCATTAAGATTTGGAGTTTGGGGGAAAGCATCATGCTTCAAAACTAAAGAAAGTAAATAGCAAGAAACTTTTTGACTTTATGGTGGCATTAGTTTAAGTTCGAGAGACCCAGAAAACAGATTACAAACAGATTTCATTGTTCGGCCACAAATTGCATTTCCACAAATTAAATATGGAAATGATTGAAATAAAAGTAATAAGAAGCATTGTAAGTGTAATAAATTTAGTTTCCTGTCGTTTCATGTTGCTTAAGTTAAAACTGAGCTGATGCCTTAAAAAGGATGTTACAGTAATAAGCATATTATAATTCATATTCTCCACAGTTAGGATTTTTCAGACTATTATAAATATGTTTAACCTTAACCATCCGATGAAAAAGTTGTCACGGAGGTTGAGTTTTTGTCACAGTTATAAACTTCTGTTCTTACTGAGTTTCCTTATTTGGTCATGTTCCTTTTCTTATTACGTCGAGCAGCCATATCACCCTGGAGCCCAAGACTGGTTGCCCACTGAAGCTAAGCAGGGCTGAGCCTGGTCAGTACCTGGATGGGAGACCTCCTGAGAAAACTAGGTTGCTGCTGGAAGAGGTGCTAGTGAGGCCAGCAGGGGGTGCTCACCCTGTGGTCTGTGTGGGTCCTAGCGCCCCAGTGTAGTGATGGGGACACTATACTGTCAACAAGCACCGTCCTTCGGATGAGACGTTAAACCGAGGTCCTGACTCTCTGTGGTCATTAAAAATCCCAGGATGTCTTTCGGAAAGAGTAGAGGTGTGACCTCGGCATCCTGGCTAAATTCGCCCATTGGCCTCTGACCGTCATGGCTTTCTAACAATCCCCATGTCTACTGATTGGCTTCATCGCTCTGTCTTCTCTCCACCGGTAAGCTGGTGTGTGGTGGGCGTTCTGGCGCAATATGGCTGCCGTCGCATCATCCAGGTGGATGCTGCACACTGGTGATGGATGAGGAGATACCCCCTGTCTATGTAAAGCGCTTTGAGTGTCTAGAAAAGCGCTATATAAATGTAAAGAATTATTATTATTATTAATTATTTGTTTAGTTAATTAATTAGCCCCACACCTGTTTCTGTTTCCCGCTGATTACGTTCCCAGTATTTAAAAATCTCTGTTTTAAATTTTTGCTTGGTCCGCTATAGATGTTGAACATTTGTGTTTGGTTGTGCCCTTTTTTCTCCTGTGGATCATTAAAAAGAACTATTTTTGATATCGCCTTCGTTGTGAGATTGCTTTACACACCAACACGTGTGACAGTTTTAGCTGAATAGGAAATGGTGGCCAACTAGAAACCAAAATGTCAACAGAAAAAAAAAAACTTCTAGAGGTGAACTGAGAGGAACAAGTCTGTTACACCTTCTCAGTGGTTTAATGGTCATGCATTAGAGCTGTGTGAACTAGCATACTACCATTTTCCTCTGTTCACACTGTATCTTTGAACATGGGGTTGAATGTCGGTGTGCTTACCTGAAAGCTTCCTGAAGTTATGCAAACTCTGTGGTTTGCATTGCAAATTGCATGTTGGGTCACTCAGACTCTCACAGACACAGGTGCATTGTTATATCCCATCCTAGAAAAAAAGAAAAAGAACGTAATATAAAAGATCATTATTTTTATCAAGTTGCCATGGCTTCATGGGGACCAAAGGTAAAAACTAACCAACAATAGAAGTCATCAAATATAAGTAACTTGATTAAATGAAACAAAAATACAAAGTACCTTTCCTATCTACCTGACAAAGACAAAAACAAAAACAAAAATAAAAGAAAATCACAAACTAATTCAAAAATATATGTCAGGTCATCCCTGTACACTGTATCTAATAATGCCTTTAGCAATTCTGAACATTAACAGGACACATCTGTATCAAACGTGTTAGATACACTACAGTTTGGATCTGTCAATGTGAGGAGAATCCACGGAGCTCTTCTCTCCAAGAGGATCAATGAACACTAAAATGAACACCCTGTCTAAAGACCTTTTAAAGGTTTGTGTTACAAACCCGATTCCAAATAAGTTGGGACACTTTACAAATTGTGAGTAAAAAAAAGAATGGAATAATTTACAAATCTCATAAACTTATATTTTATTCACAATAGAATATAGATAACATATCAAATGTTGAAAGTGAGACATTTTGAAATGTCATGCCAAATATTGGCTCATTTTGGATTTCATGAGAGCTACACATTCCAAAAAAGTTTGGACAGGTAGCAATAAGAGGCCGGAAAAGTTAAATGTACATATAAGGAACAGCTGGAAGACCAATTTGCAACTTATCAATTGGCAACATGATTGGGTATAAAAAGAGACTCTCAGAGTGGCAGTGTCTCTCAGAAGTCAAGATGGGCAGAGGATCACCATTTCCCCCAATGCTGTGGCAAAAAATAGTGGAGCAATTTCAGTAAGGAGTTTCGCAGAGAAACATTGCAAAGAGTTATTATCATCTACAGTTCATAAAATCATCCAAAGATTCAGAGAATCTGGAACAATCTCTGTGCGTAATGGTCAAGGCTGAAAAACCATACTGGATGCCCTTGATCTTCGGCCCTTAGATGGCACTGCATCACATACAGGAATGCCCCTGTAATGGAAATCACAACATGGGCTCAGGAATACTTCCAGAAAACATTGTCGGTGAACACAATCCACCGTGCCATTCGCCATTGCTGGCTAAAACTCTATAGGTCAAAAAAGAGGCCATATCTAAACATGATCCAGAAGCGCAGGCATTTTCTCTGGGCCAAGGCTCATTTAAAATGGACTGTGGCAAAGTGGAAAATTGTTCCGTGGTCAGATGAATCAAAATTTGAAGTTCTTTTTGGAAAACTGGGACACCATGTCATCCCGACTAGAGAGGACAAGGACAACCCAAGTTGTTATCAGCACTCAGTTCAGAAGCCTGCATCTCTGATGATATGGGGTTGCATGAGTCCGTGTGGCATGGGCAGTTTACACATCTGGAAAGGCACCATCAATTCTGAAATGTATATCCAAGTTCTAGAACAACATATGCTCCCATCAAGACATCTTCTTTTTCAGGAAAGACCTTGCATTTTCCAACATGACAATGCCGGACACATAATGATGTTTTATTAACAAGGTTTGGGAGGAGCGCGTCAGGTACTTAGCCTAACCAACACCGGTGGACCACAATCAAGTAATCAATACAACAGTATAAGTACCGCTGACTTACCTCTATCCATTGACGGTTTACCAGCACTGGGTTTGCACCTTTTGCCATTATGTGTCAGACTCAGCTTCTCCCACAAAACGATGAGATCTATACTGGGGATTTTTCCAGGTGCTGTCTGTAAGCACTGGGTCACAGTGGCAGGCTTCCAACCTTTTTACTGCGGCTCTTTTGGCCGCAGTGTTGTATGCAGCCAGTCAACAAGCCCTTGCGCTAGCGGTACCAGGTACTTGCTTCTTTGTGTGGTTAAGAGGAAAATGCCTGATGTGTCAAATACTTATTTTCCCCAAACAAAATCCTTTAAAATTGCTTTATTTAGCTTTATTTATTTATACTGTTCCACTGAACAAACTTAACATAATGTATTGCAAACATTATAATATACATGCACATTATATCAAAAGCCTTCAAAGGGCACCAACGAAAATAGTTTCTACATGTCACTGTACACTGTCTAGTCCTCGTTTGGCTAAACATTTAATTCAAATGTACACAATCTTTAATATTTGGACAATTCTTTATGACAGGCATGCTACAGCAAACATAAATCCTTGAATGTGGACATCAAATGTTGCCATTTTTTATTACGTTCAGATATTTCACTGAAATAACCTGTTCAGCTTTCCCCCATAGGTGGCATGTAACAAAGAAGGGTTTATGATCAGCAATTTTTAAGCCCCACCTTCTATGTTTCTCATTAGCCCAATGGAGTGGCTAATCTGAAAATTCTGGGATAAGAAACTCCTAATCGTTCTGTCAGCTCCATATAATTTGATGTTTTCAAGAATACTCATCTAGATTGCTCTTGATGAATTCTCTCTCCCAAACGTAGAACAATGATCATGCAATCAATTTGGAGAAAAAAAAGTATTGGGTCTTGGCACTTGGCTGGCAAAAGTTAACATCACCTCAGCTATCAAGCTATGCCCATGCATCCAGATTCATGGCACTTATTTGGGGTACACTGACAAAGGAAATTATATTTTGTTGTATGCTTAACTTCGAATGCAAGCCGAACCAAGATTTGATGATGTTATTGGAAGCATTTTATTGGATTTGCTAAACACCTACGCAAAGTAATCCTCATAGCAAGAGTGCTCCCAGCGGAGTAAATGTTTCTCTTTCAATTTCCAGGCAAGGCTCACCTATCTGATACAGAGAGTATTAAATTCCTGTCAGATGCCACGAGAGCCTCCCGGTCGAGCAACCTTGCCTTTTCTGACAAACTAACAGCATTGATTACCCGTCCGTGCGTGAGTATTGAACTCTCATCAAAGGCCGCAAGAGGCCTCCCGGTCAAACATTCTTGGCCTTCCGTCCTACTACCGGCGTACCCATCTGGTGCCACAAACATCGCGCTCCCGCCGAATGCCGGCGAGAGCCTCTCCAGCTACACAACCTTACCTTTTCTTTTTTACGGCAAGCAAGGCTTACCCATTCGATGCAGTATGCTCCCATCGTACGTCGGCGAGATCCTCCCAGCTAAACAACCTTAACTTCCCCTCTTATGATTGGAGAGACTAACCCATCTGGAGCCGCGAGTATTGAGCTCCCTCCGGGTACTCAACATTACCTTGTCCGTCTTACACCCTGAGAGGTTTACCCATTTGATGACAGGAGTTTGAGCTCCCATCCGAGGTAGGTGAGAGCCTTCCGGCTAGACAACCTTATCAATCTTTCTGCCATAGAGGCTTACCCATTTGATCCCAGGAATTTGAGCTCCCATCGGATGTAGGTGAGAGCCTCCCAGCTAGACAACCTTACCTTTTCCGTCTTTCTGCCAGTAAGGCTTACCCGTTTGATGACTGGAGTTGGAGCTCCCATCGGATGTAGGTGAGAGCCTCCCGGCTAGACAACCTTACTTTTTCCATCCTTCGGCTAGTGAGGCTTACCTGTTCGATGCGTGTGCTCCCATCGGACGCCAGCGATAGCCTCCTGGCCAGACCTTTCCATTTTTGTTATGCCGTGAGTAGCGAGCCCCCATAAGACATTGGCAAGAGCCTCATGGCCACATAAACTTACCTTTTCCATCCTACGGCCTGCGAAGCTTACCCATATGATACAGTGAGCAAGAAATCCCTGTTGGATGCTGGTGAGAGCCTCCTGGCCACACAACCTTACCTTTTCCATTTCTACGTTCAATGAGGCTTACCCATTCGATGCGTGTGCTCCCTTCGGAGTTTGACGCCATGAGTCTCGACCTCCCGCCAAATGCTGCCTAAAACCCTCTCAGCTACCCTCACATCTTTTAACCCCGCTTGGCGAGGCTTACATGTCTGATGTGCGTGCTCCCTTCAGACATCGGCGAGAGTTCTCCTTTTCTCTCTCCCCATCAGGTTTTCCTTTTCTCTCTCCCCATTCGTCGAGGATTCCCCGTCTGATGTGTGTGCTCCCTTCAGACGTCGGCGAGAGTTCTCTTGGTCAGGTATCTATACTTGCCACCTGCAAGCAAGTCTCATCCATGCGATGCCGTGAGTAGCAATCTCCTGTTGGTTGTCACAAGAGCCCTCCTTGTTGGTCATCCCAAATCCTTTTTATCTGCCAAAATGAGAGGACCCAGGCGTCTATTGTCCTGAGTTTTAATCTCCAGTCGGAGGCTTCATGGGCCCTCTCGGTCAGCCATTTGCCCTTCGCCCACTGAATAGCAGGGGTTTGTCAGCCTGTAGGGCCTGTACACTGACACCGTGAGCTATTCCAGTCGAGGCTACTCGGGCACTCCCGGTCAGCTATACAACCATGCTGCTCCTTCTCATCGGCCGGTAGAGCTCACCCGTTCCAACGCTGTGAACTCCCGTTGAGCATTGGCTTGAGCCCTACTGACCGGGCGCCCCAAACCACATAGTCCAGTACCTGCAGCCGGTAGGGCCTATCCTTCCAACTCTTAAGTCGCTCCCACCGGAGTATGCAGGAAAAATAAAAATTATCCCCCGCCAGTACAATTTTTGGGGGGCATTCTTAATCTGGCGGCTGTCCTTCATACAATTGCTTTTTGGGGGTACTCTAGGTTTGGGCCATTCCCGAGCTCAGAGCCCTTCCCCAGACAACGTGCCAAATACGCATTCCATACCTATTCCATAGCTAATCATATGTAAACTTGCACTTGTGAAATTATGATTTATTAACAAGTTTCGTGAGGAGCGCGTCAGATATTTAGCCTAATCAACACCGGTGGGCCACAGTCTAGTAATAAATACCACAGTATAAATACCGCTGACTTACCTCTATCCATCGATGGTTTATCAACATCCCTCCTCCACCACATTTCCTCACTTCGAGTTAATTTTACAACTAGACGGGGAAGGGGGGGGTACTCTAGGTTTGGGCCATTCCCGAGATCTGAGCCCTTCCCCGGACAGCACGCCAAATACGCATATGTAAGCATGAACTCGTGAACTGCACCAATTACAACATCATGGCTGCGTAAAAGAAGGATCCGGGTACTGAAATGGCCAGCCTGCAGTCCAGATCTTTCACCCATAGAAAACATTTGGCGCATTATAAAGAGGAAGATGTGACAAATAAGACCTAAGACAGTTGAGCAACTAGAAGCCTGTATTAGACAAGAATGGGACAACATTCCTATTCCTAAACTTGAGCAACTTGTTTCCTCAGTCACCAGACGTTTGCAGACTGTTATAAAAGAAGAGGGGATGCCACACAGTGCTAAACATGGCCTTGTCCCAAATTTTTAGATGTGTTGATGCCATGAAATTTTAAATAAACTTATTTTCCCTTAAAATTAAACATTTCCCAGTTTAAACATTTGATTTGTCATCTATGTTGTATTCTGAATAAAATATTGAAATTTGAAACTTCCACATCACTGCATTTTGTTTTTATTCACAATTTGTACAGTGTGCCAACTTTTTTGGAATCGGGTTTGTAAATGGAATTGACGGGCTCTTAATAAATTATTCAACTCGGCAGCACAGATGCAAACAAAAGACAATCAAAATTATGGATGAACTCAATATAAGCACTGAAGTATTTAATGCAGAAGAATTAATAGTGAATTATTATTGTCATTACTACTATTTTTATTATTACTTGGCAAAATTATTTTTTAAAAATTACATATTTAAACTATTAATATAAAAAAACTAATATTTTTTTAAAGAATACGGATTAAGAGAGGGATTCGCACTAAACTTAAAGAAGTTCATTTGTAGTATGAGAACTTAGCGCTGCTTGTTCTAGTAGAGACGAAGATTACTATACTCATACTGCAGATCAGGGGTGGATAAAGAGTGAGAGGGAGAGAGGGAGGGGTTGTCTAAGTGTATCGTAATGTGTGACTTTATTTTTCAGAACTGAACATTCAAACCTGGAATAATCTTCATATAGCCAATTTGATTATTTCTCTCGTTAACGTTTATTTTTTATTTTTTTATTCTTGGATGTTGTTACTGAAGAGGTGATGGAACACTCTAGCTACATCTTTTTGTGAGCAGAGGACCAGGTCGATGAAGTTGTTTTTCACACGCACTTAGTTTTTGTGTCATGTTTAGACAGTTGTTGGGTGTTTATGAAGAGGTTACGAAAAAATGCTTAACAGCACATCTTTCTTCTGTCTGTGTCTTGTGCTATCGACTGGTATGTTATAACTTTCTCAATTTATTGCAAATTAAGAATCATTAGAAACATTTTTTTATATATATGAACTCAATAGCATGCATTCTACAACAGAAAATCTGAATATTGGATAATGAATTCTTGAATTCTTGATAAAAAAAAAAAAAGGAATAAATAATAGCCTAATAAACCTTCGGAATAAAAATAACAACTTTTTTTTTTTTTTTGGTCTGAAGTGGCTTGCCTTAAGAGTAATAACGTCTGTCCTGCTGGATCTTCCTCACTAATATTCTGTTTGATCTTTCATTTGCTTTATAAACTGTTTTTCTCCAGGTGTGTTTGGTGATACAGATGAAGTGAAGTCAGTGTCAGTGACTGAAGGAGATTCTGTCTCTCTAAACACTGATGTTAGAGTACAGAGAGACGATATGGTACTGTGGATGTTTGGACCTAAAGAGAGTCGAATAGCTGATATCCACAGACATAATATTTATATAGATGCCACTTATACAATATTTGAGAAAAGACTCCAGATGGACAATCAAACTGGATCTCTGACCATCAGAAACATCAGATCTGAACACACTGGACTTTATAAACTACTGATCCTCAGGAACAGAGGAAACTCATACAAGAGATTCAGTGTTTCTGTCTATGGTGAGTAACTAGTTTCCTGCCAATGATGATCCAGACTGTGTTAATTCTCAAAAAAAAAAAAAATTCTCCTGATTCATCTGTGGTTTAAAGCATTCAATGACAAACCAAAGTGTGAGTGAAACGTATTTTCTACACCCCGTTTTACAAGACACTTCCCTTATAATAGCTATTGTTTTACATTTACATTTTACATACTTATGAATAGAAGGTACAATGATAGTTGGACAACTTGTAAAGCCACGTTTAGAAAGAGAATTGAAACATTATAGTTTAGATGGATAAATTGGTGTGAGAATTAAAAGTCAGTTTAGTATGCAACTAAATGTCTGTAGTGTCACCACCAATGTCTGTTACATTTTGAAAGCATCAGAAGTCAAAGTAAAAACAAACAAAGAGCAAAGGCAGAATTTTTTTTCAGTTGTTTCTGCTGAACAACTTTTATATTTGTAATGTTTTTTTTTTCAGCTCCTCTTCCCATTCCTATCATCAGCAGTAACTCTTCAAACTGTTCTTCATCATCATCTTCAGTGTCTAATTGTTCACTGTTGTGTTCAGCTGTGAATGTGAGTGCTGTGACTCTCTCCTGGTACAAAGGAAACAGTTTATTGTCCAGCATCAGTGTGTCTGATCTCAGCATCAGTCTCTCTCTACCTCTGGAGGTGGAATATCAGGAGAACAACACCTACAGCTGTGTGATCAACAATCCCATCACAAACCAGACCACACATCTGGACATCACTCAACTCTGTCACACATGTCCAGGTATCACATGATCTCTTTTCCTCTAATTGTGTTAAATGAATACAAATAGTCTATGTGCTGTCTATAGTCTAAATGTCTATGTTCTTTGAGGTGTTCTCTCATCTATAACATTATTTACATCTTGACAGTTTTATCATTACATTAGTATTATCATATACAAGTAATATCAGATATTATCATATACAAGTATTTGTCTAGCCAGTCATGGTGTGACATTTGTCTTAAATGAAAGAATGTTGGTGGGTAAAAAAAAATGGCATGCCTTTTTAATAAAAAAAAAAATCATAAAATAATTTCTTTAATGATTGTAAATACTGCAAATATGTTGGGAAAGTAAATAAAGTAAATAAAGTACTTTGCTTGAATACATGCTTAAGTAAAATGTAATAGTTATTTAAAAGATTCCATCACAATAATTATTTATTTTAAAAGTTTAAATTATTAAGATTACACTATTGGCTCTTTTCTGTGCATTACAGAACGAGGAGAGAGTTCACGTCTCAAGTCAATAGTTGTTATAGCTCTGCTGCTGCTGTTAGCTGTAGTTGCAGGTTTGATCTACTGCTACAGGAAGCATAAACTATCGAGAAAAGAAGGCAAGTATTGACATGCAATATATATATATATATATATATATATATATATATATATATATATATATATATATATACACAATTAAATATATATATATATATATATATATATATATATATATACACACAATTAAATATATATATACACAATTAAATATATATATATATATATATATATATATATATATATATATATATATATATATATTAAATGTAGTTCGGTTTATTAAATGTGATTATTATTAAAACAGTTACGGCTCAAGAGGAAGAGATAGTTTATGCTAATACAACATTCTCTGCAGATCAAGTT
This sequence comes from Carassius auratus, assembly GCF_003368295.1. NCBI lineage: Eukaryota > Metazoa > Chordata > Actinopteri > Cypriniformes > Cyprinidae > Carassius > Carassius auratus. The sequence goes on from NW_020528767.1 coordinate 284,640, forward strand.
AAGCGTACGGTAAGATATATCATATTTCTGTGTAAGATTTATCCTATTTCTGTGTGAACTCTGACTTTTGTGTGTGTGTAAACACCTCAGCTTCTTTAAAAACCTGAAGTCTGTTGTGTATGTGTCTGAGAATATGTTATCACACTGCTGAGTTTCTCTCTGATGTGATGACGCTGAAAGCTTTTCTTCACTCATTCTGCTCAACTGTGGAAATAGAGCCATTGTTTGTCTTTCACTTTTATAATTCAGTGTGTTTGAACTTGATTTTAATTTTGATTATTTTGATGTTTCCTTGCAGGATGTTGTTGCAGCAGATCAAACATTATATTAAACTGTTTAGATATGAAATACTGATCAAGCTCAGACATCTTGTAGACGTCTAAATTCTCTACTTGCACCATGAGGAGGTGAAGATTGAGGAGTGAAGAGGCGTCCTGAGGAGTCATGAGCGAGGACACACAGATGTATCATATGAGGAAATCTTTTTTGGTGAAAAAATGATGCACATATAAATTCTCCTCCCCCTTCAGATCGGTCTTATTAATTTGCATTTATATTTTACCTTTGCAGTTTAAATAAGCCATGCATGTTATATATTTCAACAGGGCATCTTGCTTTGGTAATATTTATGCCTTAAAGGTGCTGTGTGTAAGACTTTGACTCTACTAAAGCATATAAATACCATAATTTGCTGATAATTTAAATAACATGCTAAGTTAAAATACTTGTTTATCTGAAAAACAATTCTACAGCAAAGACCATAGAATACATCTCGGTTACGTATGTAAGCTTGCTTCCCTGAATAGGGAACGAGATGCTGCGATGACGTCATTGCTTTGGGAACACCTCTGGTGTGGTATGCTGGAACGCTATACCATAATGCCTGACATTCCTGAGATAGCTGGAAGACCAAGAAAAAGGTCTTCTCAAGTGGAAGAGACCCGGGAGCCAAGAGCCATCCTCACATCCAGACAAGTTTGATGAAATTGCTAGGAGAGGACCTACCTGCCACAGCACAGACATCTCCATACAAAGCTCTTGTAAAACTAGCACGCACCTTAGAGGCGAAGTCACACCACTTGCCTCATAGGCTAAAGATATAGTACTATCTGACCCCGCATAACAAGGGATAAAGCCTCCTACCACTTTCTGAAAGTGAACAGTGTTGAAGCAGCCTCAGGATATACTAGGCCTAGAGGAAGCAGTACGACTTAACCGACCTTGGGCAAATGTCCATACAAGAGGTGCTGGCAGAGCCGGCAGATCCTCATTCCTCTAATAGCGGAAAGACGATTTCAAAAGTTATCTGACAAACTTAAACTGCTCAAATGGATGGCCTGCCAGGCCTTCCAATCTAAATAAGTCCCAAAAAGGATCCGTGCTGGGTGGAAAGGCCTTAGCCATCTCGTCCCTGCATAATGGAAAACCAGAGGGTGACATCCTTCTGAAATACCTCTAAGGGTGACTCTCAGTAGATATGGCAGCCATATAAACCTGTGGCAGGTCCTTAAGGGTAATGGACTGGGTCCAGAAGTGTCTGCATAAGAGCATACAGTGCCATGTATGAGTGGGCCAAAATGGCATCACCAAAAACAGATGTTCACTCAGATCAATCTAACTCTGAGCATAATTGTTTGGAAACAATCAGGTCGACTGGAAGGCAGAAGACTGATCCTGGTCCATTCTTGGCAAGAGCGTCCATACCCAGAGGTGACGGAGGAGACAAGGAAACCAGAGCAGGCAATGCACATGCTCGAAGCAAACAATCCACTTCTGCTCGGCCGAACCTTGCAATATGAGACTCACCCAACTGAGGGTGCGAGAGTAAGTCCACTCCTGAGGTCAGGTGACCCGGGACATGAACTGCTCTAAACGACAGGAACCTGGTCTGCTACCAAAGAAGAACACGTCTCACCAACCTGACAGGGGGCAAGAGTGTAATCCTCTCTGACCAATGTATGAGACCACAGCCATGTTGTCAGTCCTTGACCTAATGTGACAGCCACCAACGGAATAATAAAGTATTGGCAAACTTTATTCAAAAAGTAAACCTGAGGAGCTTCCTGTGTCTCTTGATGATCTGGATGCAGAAGTACGCATCCTTAGACTGATGGTCACAAACCAATCTCTGGTTCAGATAGAGACAGGATGAGCATCTGTGTCCTTGACATTGCTTACTTCAAGCACAAGGTTAGGACGCAGATCCAATCAACCCAAATAAGCTGGATGGTGTAACCATATGACAGCCTGATCCTCCCTCATGAGGCCCCGGGATACCCGAGTTGCGGGAAAAACCTTTGAAAAACCCATCTAAATGATATCTGGATATGCAAAAATCAGATTTTTGCTGACAGTCTGAACAAGCCCCCTGCATATATATATATATATATATATATATATATATTTATATTTATATATATATATATATATATATATATATATATATATATATATATATGTGTGTGTGTGTGTGTGTTATGTTTTAGTGTGTAAAGTTACAGTGATTTATTTTTGTATAATTAAAAAAATATATATTTCATTATAATTGCATTTTTTTTCCTTTCATTTGGTGATTTTGTTTTTGTGTTGCTGTTTGTTTCTTTCAGCTGTTGTTCACTCCTGACTCTCTTCTTCTACTGATGTTTAAAAAACATTGAGAGGCATCCTTGTTCTTGGTTCCTGTTTACATTGTGTCTCCATCCTCAACCTATAAATAAAAAGCACTTTAAAAGACCAGTGTCCTATATTGGTGATATTTAAAGTATCTCTTCATCAACCATCTTTTAACTTGAACTTTGGGCTTCAAGACTGGTTCTCTGAAAGTCTGGACCAGCAGCTTTCCAGGTTTATACTGTATGTGATCTCCCTCTCTCTGTGATCAGTGAACGAGCAGCACGCTTGCTCCATCAAAATTAAGTACAAAGTTGTTTTCCAGAATCTTCACCCTCTCTGTTCCTCAGTGTTGAAAGAAGCTTCCAGCCTCCACAATCAGTTGAGATCTTCACAGCAACAGTTTCTGCAGTTTCACTCCTGCACGAGCTGACTTGTGAAATCTGCCATGTCAGTACTGTTAGATTTGTTACTCTTGTATGATACATTGCTTGTATGATAAACAATGTAGCATTCAAAACATTATCTGAGAAAATTTAAAGAATGTGCCAAAAGAAGGTAGTTTTCGTCTTTCTTGAAGGTTTTGAAATATGTTGTGAGCTCCATCAGTTTGTGAGATTCACAATAAGAATCAATACAAATACATATTTCAATAATAATAGATCATTTTTGTCACTGTGTGTACACAGGTTAGCTCTTGAGAGTCTGTAAGTAATTCATTATTTGGTAGTCAAGTTGTTGTTGTTGTTTATGAGAGGCTTAATAACAGCCAGTTTGAAGGTTTTTGGGACATATCCTAACGACAATGACAAGTTAATAATATTCAGGAGAGGATCTATGACGAAAGCACCTCTTTTAGTAGGTTAGATGGAAGGAAGGGAAGGAAGTTAAATGCTGCACTCTACAGCACACAGAGTGTAACTCTCCCAGATTGACAGCAGTGTGTGCACTGTGAATATTAATATTAGATCTTTTGTGAAAAGTGTCCAATGCAACATCTTTTTTTCAACTCTCAAATCTGTGATGAGCCACATAATGCACTAATAAATTCACAGTGGAGAGAACAACATAGACTATGAGAGTCTATCATTAAATAAAGGACTCAATGTTTCATCCACCAGGTGAAAATAAAAGCATATTATTAGTTTCTACTTCCACTGAACACCTTTGGCTTTATAGTCACTGTATAAGAATTTTATTTAAAAACAAAAACGTCAAATTCATTGTGAAAACAATGTTAACCCGAAAGCCTCTTTATTTATTAAGTATTAATTTGAAAAGGATTAGAGGCATCTGAATCTGAAATACTACACTTTAAGCACTTTCTCCTCATAACATGAGTAGATAACCTGCACAAGTACATAACAATGGATGAGCACAACATCAACAGGTGAAAACAAAAAAGACGGAGAGAAACAAATGCATTTTATGGTTGTGACTTGTCTAAAAAGCCACCACATGTGGCCACTGAGGGGCGCAATTGTATAATGAGGAAGTTATGCAATTAAAAAAAAATATGAAGAAAATACATAATACTTGCAAGGCTGTGCGAACCTTTGACTCGATGTCCCACGTGACTGCAGAAATAAATACTTCTCTGGTACAATGGGTTCGGAAAAAGATGGGGGATCCGAAACATCAAAAATACGGGATAACACATCCGGTTTGATATTCTTAGAACCTGGATGATAAGAAATAGAAAAATCTAAACGACCCACTGATCCTACCTAGATCGGTCCAAACAATAAAAGGAACCTCCGAACCTTCTAAACAATGATGCCACTCTTCCAAAGGGAGCTTGACTGCCAACAGCTCTCTGTTACCAATGTTATAATTACCCTCAGCGGGGGACAAACGGTGAGAAAAATACGCGCAATGATGCACCTTACCATCCATGAGGGAATGCTGGGATAGGACCGCGCCAACTCCCACCTCTGACGCGTCAACCTCCACCACGAACTGCCGGGAAGGATCAGGGGCAATAAGGATGGGAGCTGAAACGAAACAGCCTTTGAGTTTGGAAAATGCAGCTTCTGCTGCACTAGACCACCCGAAAGCAGTCTTGATGGAGGTCAAGGAAGTCAGAGGAGCGGCTAGCTGGTTGAAATTGCGAATAAACCGCTGGTAGAAATTGGCAAAGCCCAGAAACCTTAAGGGCCTTATGAGACTCTGGGGTTGGCCAATTTACCACAGCCTGGATCTTGTCGGAATCCATGTGCACCCCCTCGGCCGAGATGATGTATCCCAAAAAAGGAACAGACTGTGCATGGAAAACGCATTTCTCCGCCTTAACAAAAAGCCCATTCTCTAACAGCCTCTGAAGCACTCGCCTGACGTGTTGAACATGTTCCTAGAGAGAATGAGAAAAGATCAGTATGTTGTAACACTAATGAGCTGATGGTATTTCAGCCATCTGTCCCATATTAATGAATCCTGACTCTAATACATCCTGCCTTGAGTGACAGTTATTTACGACAAGAAATTCCAAAGTCACGTGGGCGAGCCTCAAAGGAGACACTAAACCAACCACATTCCAACATACACAAGAGGAAACCTTTCGTATAAGTTCCTTACTTTCATTTTATTATTAATATGTATTTTAATTATGTTTTTGGATTGCATAAAATGGTTAATCCTTGTTATGTGAAGAGTATAAGTTGCAAGCTCATACTTTAGGAAATGTCTCTCCTCACTTTAACTTTCTCAAAAAAAGAAATGTTCTGCAACCCCCACACTCCTTGGTAGCTCGTAAAATTTTACGACCACACAGGACAGGAGAGAAGCCAAGTCACTGGCTTCTTTTGAACAATGCATTCTATGGAATGTATTCATTAACTTTCTGTTTTCATGTTTTATAAATGTATTACGTATTCCCTTTTGGTACATTTAGATGTTTCCCAACATCTGCAGTGTTATCATGTGTTAAACAAATCTTTAAATGTGTAATTCGATCTAAAAATTAGATCTTTGGTCATATATATATTATGTCTAGTCTTGTTCTAATCGTCATGCTTTGACAGACCCATTTATCTAGAGCAAAGTAATGAAAATTGTATTTAATCTGGAATAATGAACTTGCTTTAATATTCCTGATGAAATCGGACAGGCCCTAAATCATCAGGGGGTTGTCTCAACCGAGACAAAGGAACTTTCCCTCCGCTTCAGATCGCGGACATTCATTGGATGCTCCCTCGAAAATGGGCGTGAACTATTTCAAGCTATAAGAATTGACCAAACAAGGTCCACCCTCTCTTCTCTCTTCTTGCTCTTCTTCCCGTTCTCCGTTCTCGGACACGTCGCTCCGCGCGGCCTCGGGCCGCGCTCATTTTCTCCTTCCCCCTCAGCACACGGACTGAGGAGAGGAAAGCCATTTTCATGGCTCATTTGGAAACTTTCATTTTCGTTGTTTTCTTTTCTTTTCTTTACTAAGTTTATTCAACTATTCGCCTCTCCACGCAAGGAAGACGAATTCTGGAACAATGTTTGTTGAACCTTTCAAATACCGCGCGAGGACAGAACAAAGGACCACGTGCTCCACGCTCACGCTCACGCCAAGCGCAGCGTGCACGCGCGTCACATGGCCTCCGTTTCATGGCACATGGCTGTTTCAACGGGAACAGCGCACAAAGCTTCACAAAAAGACCACGCTCACACGCTGGGCCATGCAAGTATCACTTTTCTATGGAGATTTAAATGCTGGTTTAAAGTGTTGTTATGATCTGATTTGTTGTTGGCTTCCAAAGGTTTACTGACTGATTTTCATACCTGAGCTCATTCTGTGATCCCTCTCGCTTTCTCCACTCCTCTCTCTCTCTCTCTCTCTCTCTCCATTTCTCTCTCTCTCTCTCTCTCTCTCTCCCTTTTATTTGGATTCCGTTATGTCTTGTAAATGTTTATTGTCTGTATTTTCGTACGCATATTTACTCTGTGTGATTTGTAGTTTGATGTATTACTAGTTGAATTATTAAAAACCCATATATAAAATGATTGGCTCTGGACTCCACCCCACTCACATTACGAGTCACTGAAATGTTTTGGTCTTTAGCTACAAGCTTTAAATTTAGAAACTAAATTTATCATAATGATAGGATAATGTTTTCATGGCCAGAGAATATTTTTCCTTGAATTATAAAAAGTGATAACGTTATTGGAAATTGAAATTCAATCTGGTTTGCTGGACAAACCATATGTTTGATTTGCAGTGATTTACAGTAAGAGATATCACAATAATTGATATGAAGGATGGTAGATTGACATATTAATGAGTAAGTTACAGTGCCCTGTGATTAGTTATTAGTATAGGCAATTGAGCTATTTTTCATAATCAATAAATTTAAATGTAACTGTCACCTGAGAGCTAATTAATCATATTCCTGATTAATTATTCAAATTCCCTATATATCATTTGAGTTAATTACTACGTAAAACTCATTGTTGTTACAATGTCATCCAGGTAGACATAAATGAACTGATCTACCATATCTCTCAACACATCGTTGACGAGTGCTTGGAATACCGTGGGGGTGTTACAAAGGCCAAAAGGAAGAACAAGATATTCAAAGTGCCCCCTGGGGGTATTAAAAGTGGTCTTCCATTCATCCCCCTCTCTTATGCGAACCAAATGATAAGTGTTACGGAGATCCAATTTCATGACGAAAATGACGAAGGGACGAAGAGAGCCGTCTTTATTTTTCACGAAAAAAGATCCCGCACCCGCTGGAGAGGAAGAGGGGCGGATGATCTTGGCTGCAAGATAATCAGAAATATATTACTCCATGACCTCCCTCTCCGGATTGGAAAGCAAATATAATTTGCCTTTAGGCGGAGACGTACCTGACAATATGGAGCACCAGCCAGGGATGCCCCAAAACCACAGGGGCAGCAGGAGAGTCAGTAAGGAGAAATTCAATGTTCTCAGTGTGTTGTCCAGAGATGATGAGTTTTACTGAAACTGTGGTTTTGTGTGATGGAGGGTAACGGCTGACCATTAAGTGCCACCGCAGAGGTGGGCTGAGAGAGTTCAACCATAGGTATCTTGAGTCTTTTAGCAATGTTAATGTCTATCCACCAAAGCCTCACAGTCAAAAGTTAGAGAGTGGAGTGTTATCCAAAGTGACAGAAAGAGAGAATTTATTAAGAGTTGCTCCACCCATCAGTAACATCTTACCTACTGGCAGGCACCAGCTTTTACTGGACATTGCAGAACGACATGACTGGCGGCTCCACAGTACAAGCACAAACCTTTCTCTCTGCATCTCTGCATCTCCTGCTGTGAAAGGCTAGACCATCTGTATGGGTTCGGGATCTGGAAAAGAGAACTCACTCTCGCCAGTGACTGATGACAGGTTACTATGATGAGTGCCATCAGGGATTCTCCGTAGTGTCTTCTGTTGACCACGCCTCCTTATTCTGGCCAGCTCTATGAGCTTATCCACACCCGCAGTTAAATCTGAGGAATAAATCTCGTCTTTGATGGTGTCCGAAAGTCCCTGTAAAAACAGGTCCAACTGTGCCTCAGAATTCCAGCCGCACTCCGTGGCTAAAGTACGAAATTCGATAGAATAATCGGCTACGGTGCGATCCCCTTGTCGCAGCTCCATGATAAGTCTAGCTGCTTCTCTGCCATAAGAAGCACGATCAAATACCTTCATCAGCTCCTCCGAAAATGCTTGAAAGGTGGCGCAGCACAGAAGTCTCTGTTCCCACACGGTGGTTCCCCAGCTAGCCGCTCGTCCTGTGAGCAGAGTTATAATGAAAGGTATTTAGACTCCTCAGTGGGAAACGAAGATGGTTGAAGAGAAATATAGAGGGAGCATTTAGCCAAAAATGAGCAACACAACTGGGGCTCCCCGGAATAAAGGGCTGGTGGTGGTAGACGAGTCTCAGGAGAACGGGTGCTTTGATTCACGGCAGCTGGTGGATTAGACGCAGGTGGTTGCTGAAAAGAATGTGTAAGGACGTGCACCCCCACCCCCCACCTTTTTATCATTGTGGCGGTATCACGTGAAAGGAAAGGTTAATCAGTGAATTTATCCGACTACGCCACCCTGGTGGGAAACCAGATAATTTATTCCCATTTAAGGACACAGGTAAGTTTCACCAAATGAAGGCAAAGTAAGGGAGACGGGGGTGAGAATACAAAAGATTGGATTTTATTATAAAAACACACGCATAGATTTAAAACTCCAAAGTGTTTATAAGTTTCTTTTTTTTTTGTATTTTCATGTTTTCATTTCTATATTTTTGTTGAATTTCTTCTTTAATGTTATTTTCTGTTTCTCCAGGGCCAGTGAGGCTCGGGTGGAACTGGGGAGGCTAGCTGCTGTCATTCTGCAGTGTGTCACAGTGTGCGGTGTGTGTGGATACAACTTCCCATTGGTGTGTGTGATGGTTGCTTTGGTGTGAATTTAGGTGGGTTTTTGGATAACCATTCTGAGTTGCAGCTGGCCTGCCTGGTTCCCACTAATCCTGGCCCTGGGAATTACCTCCCTTACTGTGGATATGGTTTGTGTGAGTTTTAAATCTATGCGTGTGTTTTTATAATAAAATCCAATCTTTTGTATTCTCACCCCCGTCTCCCTTACTTTGCCTTCATTTGGTGAAACTTACCTGTGTCCTTAAATGGGAATAAATTATCTGGTTTCCCACCAGGGTGGCGTAGTCAGATAAATTCACTGATTAACCTTTCCTTTCACGTGATACCGCCACAATGATAAAAAGGTGGGGGGTGGGGGTGCACGTCCTTACACATTCTTCTCAGCAACCACCTGCGTCTAATCCACCAGCTGCCGTGAATCAAAGCACCCGTTCTCCTGAGACTCATCTACCACCACCAGCTCATCTACCACGCATGCCATTGGTCGGAGAGACCTGGGTTCGAATCCACTGGTTGACACCAATGTGTCCATGAGCAAGACACTTAACCTCTAGTAGCTCCAGAGGCGTGTGACCTCTGACATATATAGAAATTGTAAGTCGCTTTGGATAAAAGCGTCAGCTAAATGAATAAATGTAAATGTAATTCCCCTTAACTAAAGAATAAAAAAACAAATTATTATAACAATTAAAACAAGATAACCACCAATATGAAGAAATAAGTGGCATACTTACGATTGTTATTGAATAAACATTAGATGCAACCCTATGGTTACTCTCAACCGGTGTCATAGCTCAGTCTACCAGCCAGCATTCACTGCTCTTGCTGCGATTACTGAGAGCAACACGCAATAATAATTACAGATGAGATGGTAAACAAACGGAGCACCTAAACATACCTGCAGCCGAAATATGCCTCGAGTTGCCGCACTGCCAACGCCACAGGCGCGCTCTAAATGAAACTATAAATAGCCCATATTAGACTGGCAACATGCACATCATTACACAACCAACAAACAGCTAAACAAACCTGAGGAAGGAATCGGAACGGAAACGGAAATGCCAGGGAGAGAGAGAAGCACCCATAGACAGTAAAAGAAATGGACACAGCGACCCCATTGGAACTCAACTGAGACAAGTGAAGCCCGTTTTTAGCTATTTTTAGCACTTCCGTTTCTGACGCGCAGACTCAAACGAAGCTTGACGACGTCAGCAACCTGTGTGACCGATGTAAATCTTCTAGTAGCTGTGCGTGAAAACTGCCATCGTTAATCTTGCAGAGACGGCTAGCTTGAGCAGGGAATTCTTTGGCGTGAGTGAGCAGGAGTAAGTATTCTGATTAATTATTTTGTATAGTATTTTAAAATGTAACGCCAGTACGCCATATTAAGTTAATTGCCTGCGAGCTTCTCCTCCTGTCTGTACGGTAATGCGACAGAGAGTCGCGTGGTTATGATGCAATCGTTAGCCTATTTTTACAAAAACTGTTTCTACGGAGCCATAATGTAACATAGAAGGTAATGGAGCCCTTTATACATTGTCGTGTATCTTTAGAAATAAATAATGGACAAATGGAGTCTTTAAACGCCTCAGATGTAAAGTTATTCGCTGTCAAAGTGACGCCAAAATGAATGGGATGTCAATGGGATGCTAACGCAAGTGAAGTTCTGCTACAAGATGGCGGCACCCGGCCGACTTCAACTTCCGGTCGACTTCCTTGCCGCTTGGAAGCACCCCAGGTCACTGAGCACCTTGAGCACCTGCCCTGTTGCCCCTTGGTGCCCAAAGTGCCCTTTTGTCAAAGCAAAATTTTCTCTAATTTATTTATTTTTTGTCATAACGTACCCTTTTGTGAATGCCTGCCTATGCCCAATCTAAATATTAGTAAAATTTCTGAATAATAATTTAGCCGACAATAAGATGACCCACATGATGACCTTTCACCTGACGAAGACCGGGAAGAATTCGTCACGCCGCGTGCGCATTTTTTAATTGCCAGAGGATATTTTCAACACCGCAGAAGCTGGTAAGTGGTGTTTCATTCTCAGCGAAGTGATTTTTATTTTTATTTACTTATTATTATTTTACAAGAACGACATGATGTGAGAACATGCAGATATGTAGCTGTAGTGTAGAAGTAACGTTAGCGTGCTGTTTGAGGGAGAATCGTTTCACAGGCATCGAGGGCAGAGGCGTCATGCCTATTCAAAGATTTCTGAGCAAAGTGGATTTTAAATGCAGCTTCCAAATTCAATGCTAAACTCAAATCTGTGTTCGCTGGCTGGCGCTGAGCCAGAGACAGACGCGTTCGTATAACGCTTCATGATAACCAATCAGAAACGATTCTGTTGCGCTTATGAAGGCAATGTCCAATCAGAGACGTGCAGAAGAGTCATCACTGAAACGCGGTGTTTTGTTCACTTGCTCGCTGACTGAATTATTTAGCGAGTTCTCTCATCAGAAACAACAAAAGTGCAGATGTGCATAATGTAATGTAAAGTGCTTCAGTGATTTAAATGGGAGTTTTTGAGAGTGCCTGAACTCTGGCTAGACTGAATGAAAATGTTCTCTGATAATGCAAATTTTCTTTACTCTCTGTAAAATGAAAGTGTTAAAATAAGTAACTTACAATATTGTTATTAAAATTTACATTAAATGCAAATTCAGTCATATTGAAAATATTATATGGCACTTAAGTAAAAAGTCGGGGTATTATGTGTAGTTAATAGATTACACTACTTTTCCATATATTGATCAAATAACAATCTATAAAGGTGCAAAACGGGTTTACTTACATGTTTGAGAATCGATATATTTCCTGATATATTAAGCATGTTTAGAATTGTTTTGAATAAAAAGGAAAAATAAATAAAACATAATCCTATATCAGTTATACAGTGCCTTCGTAGCATGACTTATACCCCCCAATGTGCCCCCTCAAAAATCATGAATGCATGATGCCCCTGAACTGGTAAGGCTTATTCAGATTTTCTCATTCTCTGAATTATCATTATGAAAATAAAAACAATTCAGAAAGGAATTAAAATATAATTCTATTTTAAATGTGACACAAATATATATTTTTTCTACAATAGCAACAGTGTTTACGACAGCAAGACCACTTTACCCTGTAAACTCAATAATATCCCTCTGGAAATAAATTTACAAATATCAATGTCAATATAAAATGAATAATATACCTGACCTGCCATTAAAGTGCAGTGTCAAGGAGATGAATAACACATGTAGCCTGTCATTTGTTTACATTGCAAAGGTGTTCAATTTTAGACAACAAGATCTACAACAGTAATAATAATATTAATCACTATATTCCAGTGTATCAGTTGTTTAATGTTTTGTATCAATATTTAAGGTGGACTTATTGATTAGGTGCAAGAGTAGTAGAGATGGTTAAAATAATAGATTAATGCTGAAATAGTAAATTGAGCCTTGTTCCTAGATGGACAAAGAGCGGAAAGTAATAGATCAGATGAGGATATGGAGTTAGAGGAAGAAAAAGAGGGAAATGTAGAGGCACAAGTGACAGAAAGAGATCAGGTAACAGCAAGCCAGGAGACAGAGGCTGGTGAGAAAGAGGAAAATGCAGAAGTGTTTTTTATAGTTTTTACTATAACAGCTGTTCTTAATTATTCTGTGGAACAAAGAAGAAAAAGGCATCAGGTTGGGTCAATTTAATACATTTCAGTTTCTAATCCCAGAGTTATTATTAGGTGGAAATAATTATTTTTTTTTTTTTTTACTTTTAAACTTAAAATTGTTTCTTTTTCAAAACTGCATCACAGCATTTGCTGCCGTATCAATACATAATCATCCATATCGACACGTGAATTGACAAGGAATGCATCACAATATATTGCTGTATTGATATTTTGAACCGTGCAATTTAAACCTTGTTCCATGTGCCCCTTTTATACTTTGAGCACCTGCCCCTCCAAAGGTCTCTGCACGGCCCTGCACACACACACACACACACACACCCAAACACACACACACCTCCTCCTGATGAAAATATTACATACCTGTACACAGCAGGTCAACTAAATATATAGTTGTCCTGAAAATGCATTGGTCCTTAAAATCCTTTTTTAAATTTCAAATGCATTTATCAATAATAACCGAGCTGTCTCTGATTGTAACACTTCAAAATGAAAACTGGACTGACAACCTTATTTTAGTGCTGTGTGAAGTCACAGTGTAGACAAGTGAATTAACTATCAAAGTGTTCAATACTTGAAATACCTTAAAACACCACAGAGGCTTATTAATTATACATGTTAATGTTAAATGGTGCTCAGATGAAATACAACACTTCCCTATTGCTCAGAAAGACTTTAAATGTACCTTTAAAGAATAATAATATAATAACTTGTTTGCTGGAATTAACAGCTTTTTGTTCAGATTTTTGGTTTAAATCAGCATAAGCTACTAGTCTTACTGTTTGATAAAAGGTCTGACTTCTGTTCAAGTCATGAACACTGGGATGTTTCAGGCACAGTTAATAGCTATTCATACAAATCGTACTTGATTTACTTTGGATATTATGTGTAAACATACAACTTATGTAAACTTGGTCTTAGTATTTGATTTTAGTTTATACATTGAGGTCATACATTATACAATCTTCAGTCGTGCATTGGCACTGATGTAGTATCCGTCCTCATCCCGCTTTAAAATCCTAAATATCAAACTTGTTTATGTTTGGGTTAAAGGTCCTCTTCTTCGTGATTCCATGTATTAAACTTTAGTTAGTGTGTAATGTTGTTGTTAGAGTATAAATAATATCTGTAAAATTCTAAAGCTCAAAGTTCAATGCCAAGCGAGATATTTGATTTAACAGAATTCGCCTACAAAAAACGACCCGTTTGGACTACAGCCCTCTAGTTCCTGTAGTAATGACGTCACTAAAACAGTTTTTTTGACTAACCTCCGCCCACATGAATTCACAAACAGGGGGCGTGGCCTTGTTGCGCTCCGACGGAGAAGAAGGAAGAGCTGTTTGTTTTTGTCGCCATGTCGTTGAAACGGGTCCGTGTACTTGTTGGCCAACGGATTTTCGTTTTAAAAGGAAAAAAACAAAAACGAAAAACGGCTCGTTTCCCAATTTCCATTAGTAAATAGGAAAACAAAAACGGAAAACAATGCATTTTTCTTTTTTTCTTTTGATATTAAAAGACGGAAAACGGAAAACAATCTCGTTATCCGATTGTATTTATAGATGGAAATCAAAATACGTATGTATGAACTAATCCTGCATTCTGCATTGGTACTTTTTCGTGAACCGGAAGTTACTCCCGCCCAGAGCTCCCGCCACGCCAAGAAGACCCGCCCTTCACCCAAGGTAATGTAAAACACGTAATTGATGTCCGAGCTACTGCGACAATTTGAGAAGGCAAACGTGTCACAGTAAGAGAAGATGACATGTATGTTGAAAAAATATGCAGGATATTTCAGGTACTGAAATAATAGACACTATATAAGTAACGTTTGTTATAATTTACAGTTTTCCACGCAAGGACATAACGTAGTATGTTCCTGCACAACCGGAGGCTGCAGTTTCAGATCTATTACCCTGTTGGTTTAGTTTGCAGTCACGTTACTTTGTATATAGCATCAATATATTAATCTCAGTAGTATTTGTTTTTAAATGTGATTTTTGATTCAAAATGCAGCAGAGGTTAATTACTAAGTGAGCTTTGAGTCACAATTTTAAATTTAAACATGAATTTACACAAAATATAAATGAAATATAAATTTTGTGAAATTGATGTATATCAATTTTAAAACAATTGTAAAAAAGGAAGAACCTTAAAATTCTTAGTCTCTTGAATTATACAGTATATTTATTAACCTCCTTAAGGTGATTCAGCTCATTATCAGGTAAGTTAAAGTTGGAATCAGTGTATGGAGTCACTAAATTACAGCCGAGAGTTTAAAAGTTGTTGAGAGGCAAGACAAGACACAAGAATGACTCAAGAATGTTTATATATATATATGTCATTTTTGCGACAACATCACAAGCACCAAAGTGAACCCCTTTTCCATCAGTTGCTGCATGGACAGAATGGCTGTAGGCTTCAACTCTAGACAGAGAGAGATAAATAAGAAACATTTGTCTAACATATTCAACTGGTATATATATATATATATATATATATATATATATATATATATCGTGGAGTTCCAGGGGAAGGTCGTGGTGTTTCAGTGGAAGCAGAAGCGGCAGGTGCGGGGCGGGGCGGCGCATGAAGGCAAAAGGAACAGCAGTAGTGGGTACGGCTCTGCTTGCAGGAAGCTGACTATGATCTGGATCCCCGTGGACCTCATAATGGCCGCGATGCACAAGATTGAGGATGCA